>NW_015169999.1:9933-14086 GCF_001447785.1 Gekko japonicus | reverse complement strand
GCTCTTTAGCTTGGAGAAACGACGACTGAGGGGTGACATGATCGAGGTTTATAAGATTATGCATGGGAAAGAGCAGGTAGAGGAAGAGGTACTTTTCTCCCTTTCTCACAATACAAGAACTCGTGGGCACTCCATGAAACTGCTGAGCGGTCGGGTTAGAACGGATAAAAGGAAGTACTTCTTCACCCAAAGAGTGATTAACACATGGAATTCACTGCCACAGGAAGTGGTGGGTGCTACAAGCATGGACAGCTTCAAAAGGGAATTAGATAAGCATATGGAGCAGAGGTCCATCAGTGGCTATTAGCCACAAGGTATAGCTAGGGGCTCTGGGGCAAGTGATGCTCTGTCTTCTTGGTCCTTGGGGTTAACGGTGGGAGGGCTTCTAATGCCCTGGCCCCACTGGTGGACCTCCTGATGGCACCTGGTATTTCTGGCCACTGTGTGATACAGAGTGTTGGACGGGATGGGCCTTTGGCCTGATCCAATATTGGCGTCTCTTATGTTCTTATGTTCTTATGAGACGGTTCGACAGTGTCATCGAAGCAACGAACATGAAATTAAGCAAACTCCGGAGGACAACGGAAGACAGGAGGGCCTGGCGTGATGTGGTCCATGGGGTCACAAAGAGTCGGACTTGACTGTGCGACTGAACAACAACAAAAAGGGCCTAATTACCCACTATGTCCCCCGAGGATGTTTCTTGGTTGGGGGGGGGGAAGAGCCATGGTCTGATATTCCAATGCTTCCCAGGTGCCCAGTTCAGCCTGGGACTGTGGCGTGGGGAGAGAGGAAACTTAGACTCCCCCCCCCCATGCCATGTTCCTGACCTGCAACAGCCCAGAGGGATATAATTTGCCCCATTGGAGCTGCACATGTATAAGGGATGCCAGCCTCCAGGTGGGACCTGGGGATTCCCTGGAATTACAGCTTATCTCCGGACTACAGAGATCAGTTCCCCTGGAGAAAATGGATGCTTTGGAGGGTGGACTCTGTGGTATTGTACCCCACTGAAGCCCCTGCCCTCCCCAGGCTCCATCCCCAAATCTCCAGCAGTTTCCCACCTTGATCTTGCAGACTTTCCCCCATCCCCCACTGGCCAGGGGGGACCAGGTCACCCTATGTTCTCTATGCTATGTTTGCAAATCCGGTCAAATTGTAGACCCCCATGGGGTCATTCCAGGTTGAGAAAATGGTGCACGGTAAAGATCTAAGCCCCCCACTCTCCCTGCACCATGGCCTTGGTTTGAATCGGTCCCGCACATGTCCAGGAAGTGTGGAACGTCAGGACATGCCTCTCTGCCCAAGCTGGGAGGAAAAAGATAATGTTCCAGCTCCTTAGACCCCAGCTCCATCTGCCTAGACCCTCATCATAAGACATCCCTTCCACATGTACAAAAGAAGCTTTTATGCAACACATCCATTGTGACACAAGCAGAAATCATGTGTGCAATCCTTAACCCTCAAAAACCAAGAGGAGAGGGGTGGTTCAACCCAACAACATACTAAGAAAAATGCACTTGGGGGGGATGGAGGAGGGGGGGAATTATCTTGCATCTCCTTCCTTTATCCCGACTGACATGCAAAGCCGGAGTGGCTCAGACTGAATTGAATGGCTTTCCACAGGGGTGATTGATGGTCACTCTGGCTCTGGGAGCTCCCAAAATAATCCTAACAAATGTTTTCCCAGTAGCACCTGGCATCCCACCAGAAGGCAGCACTAGCATTTCCTAAATACTGAAAAAATGACTGTCACCACAGATGCCGGGGCTAAATATAACTCTGGTGAGATGGCAGCCTTCGAAAGGCGGGAGGGAAGCAGATACTGCCCGTCAACTGCGTGCGCTATCTATTGGCTCCCCTACACTATATTCACCCAGGGAGATTAGTTCCCTCAGTGTCTGATGCAGAGAGGGGACAATTAAATAATTTTGTAAATCCACTTTTATTGGACGGTCAGTTTCTGAAAAGAGAGTAGATTTTATTTATTTATTGTTTATTGATTTGATTGGTATCCCTCCCTACCCCGCAACCGGGCTCTGGGTGGCTCACAACACATAAATATAACAATTTAAAAGATTAAAACATAATATAATAAATACATAAATAAGAGCAGAAGGTTCCCAACACGTAGGTTCCCAATGCTGCCTGCAATTGCAAAAAATGCATGGGTTTAAAAATGGCTTTGGAACTTAGCTATAGTATTTTTTGTGTGTAGTGGTTAAGTGTGCGGACTCTAATATGGGAGAACCGGGTTTGATTCCCCACTCCTCCACTTGCACCTGCTGATGTGACCTTGGGTCAGTCACAAGCTCTGGCACAGCTGTTCCTGAAAGAGCAGTTTGTGTCAAGAGTTCTCTCAGCCCCACCCACCTCACTGGGTGTCTGTTGTGGGGAGGGGAAGGGAAAGGAGTTTGTAAGCCGCTCTGAGACTCCAAGTGTAGGGCGGGGTATAAATCCAATATCTTCTTCTTCTTCTTCTTCTTCTAAAAAAATCACTGCATGTTACAACGTGGAGGCATCTAGAATTTACTGCCATTTAAGCCAGCAAAGCTGTCCTGCCTAGTAGAAGCAATCCATACAGGGAGCCCAGAAGGAGGGAGTGGAGACTTGTACCTCCTAGTCAAGCAATACGGGAAGGGGGCTGTGGCTCAGTGATAAAGCACCTGCATGGCATGTAGAAGGTCCCAGGTTCAATCCCTGGCATCTCCAGTTAAATGATCTGGCAGTAGGTGGTGTTAAAGACCTCCACCCGAGGCCCTGGAGAGCCACTGCCAGTCTGAGTAGACAGTATTTATTTATCTTATGGCAGAGTTACACACAGGAAGCATATAATAATAGAATGTACATAACCAGGGGTCATTTCGTAGAAAAAGAGGTGCAGGAGCTCATTAGCATAACTCATTAGCATAACTCATTTGCATATACCACACCCCCTGACATCACCGGAAGTGTGTCAGGAGGCAACACCCACTGCTCAGGCTCCACTGGACTGTTTTGGATTGCTAGCTATGGGGGGGGGGGGACGTGCAGATCTGTCCTTGCAGAGGAGGGAGAGCTTGTACCTGAATAAAACTTGGTCTTAAAGGTGCCACTGGACTGTTTTGACTCTGCAACTTACCTGGCTGCTTCTTGCTCTGACTGAGAGCAGGGGGTGGGGCTTGTTGCATGTGCCCGCCCCCTGGGCTCTTTACTGCTGGAGCTCCGCTCCTGTGTACTCCTGCAGGAAATGACCCCTGTACGTAACTAGGTTGATATAACAGGCATGCAGACCAATTGGACAATCCCCCTAAATACTAATATCTAATTTCAAAGAACTCCATCACATCTCCCTGGAAAGCATGATGCTCATGTTCCTGTGACAGATGGAAAATAGTCCGGCAGGCTGCACCACAATTGCATTTGGATCCTGGTATTCTGCCTCATTTAAACAAAAGGTCTGCACAACTGCCAAAGCCTGTTCTCTTATGTACTTATTTATATCCTGCCTTTTCTCCTTGCAGGGATCAGAGATAAAAACTAAACCAGTAAAGAAACAACAGCTACATCTGATCTAGCATGGCCTCTCTTATGTTCTTATGAAAGAAAAGGAAAGATTCGTATTATTATTTTTTGCAAAAATGTATCTTTCCTGCATAGGATCATTATTCAAAATATGCCAAGAAAAAGCAGATCATGTGGAATTAGACAAGCCGAAGAGCAAAATGCACATATTTTCAAATATAATAACCATAACAAGAACAACTATTACTACTAGTAGTACTACTACTTCTACTAGTAATAGTTGTGTTACTATTACTACCACTACCATGCTACTTTTTAACCTTTCATTTTGCCAGATTCTAAAAGCTTTTTCTCTGCTTTTTATTAGCACTACATTTTGATTGTTGCTTTTTATTGTTAATGTGGCTTCAGTCGAGTCATTTTTATGCCACCGAGGTTCTGGAACTAACAGCAGCTCAGGATTTGGGGGGGATCTTTGGGCGAGTTGGATGCAGTGGAGCCCCTTACCC
Organism: Gekko japonicus; assembly: GCF_001447785.1. Lineage (NCBI taxonomy): Eukaryota > Metazoa > Chordata > Lepidosauria > Squamata > Gekkonidae > Gekko > Gekko japonicus. The sequence continues at coordinate 10,073 of NW_015169999.1, read as the reverse complement.
TTAAAGAAATAGAGAGATACAAGGGGCGGGACCCGCAATACTCGTGGGGGGGGAGAGCTCCACATCTATGAGGAAGAGGAGGAAGCAGGAGGAGGAGGTAAGTTCCCCCCCATCCCGCCGGTTCCCCCCCGCTCCCCTAC
>NW_015169999.1:0-9419 GCF_001447785.1 Gekko japonicus | reverse complement strand
GGGCTGTGTGAGAACACGCATGCACAAAAGCAAATTGTTCTTTACTACATCATTAGGAAAGGAAACAGAGAAGGAAAACAGAGAAGCAACCTGTCAAACACTGGAGGAAAGATGAATGGACTGTTAAAGTGATCCTTGAAAATATGGTCCTTGTTTATGACCAGCGAACAGCATGCAAGCTGAACTGGTGGATGGTCGAGCATCCTTTGTTTCAACCCGAAAAATCTGCAGTTTCGCTTCTCTCTTGTGCAAATCAAACTTGTGACTTTTTATCGTCATGCTATTTTCTCTTTTTTCTCTCCCTTTTGAGAATTCCAGAAAGCAACAGCTGGCTCTAAAGAAAATCTTTTTTCATATATTTATTTCTGGATGTGTGTTGTTTTACAAGAGTTATATTGACCACTGAGGAAGGCCCTAAGGGGCCAAAATGCGTATGGTCTACTGGTCATAAGATATGCCTGTCAATTGTATATGTGAAACTAACAGCTCTGTATTGGTGTAGTGGTTAAGTGTGTGGACTCTAATCTGGGAGAACTGGGTTTGATTCCCCACTCATCCAGTTGCAGCTGCTGGATGACCTTGGGCAAGCCATAGTTCTGATAAGAGGTGTCCTTGAAAGGGCAGTTCTTGAAAGAGCTCTCTCAGCCCCAACTGCCTCACAGGGTGTCTGTTGTGGGGATGGGAGGGGGAGGGATAGGAGTTTGAAGCCATTCTAAGACTCCGAGTGAAGGGCGGGGTATAAATCCAATCTCTTCTTCTTCTCCTACAGCTCTGTATGTAAAAAGTTTTAAGGGTCTGATATTTGGATCATTTATTTTAACCTATTTTATCTTTTACTAATGTGTACACCATAATAAATATCTAGATTTTTGTAATAACTTATTTTGTTAGCTTAACCCTCATATATCATTGCCACTGTGTGAGACAGGATGCTGGACTAGATGGACCATTGGTCTAATCCACGAGGGCTCTTCTACAAATAGGATAAATAAATAAACAATTCTTCTGTTCTTATGAAAGCTTATACTCTGAAAATTGTGTTGCTATTGGACTAAAATCTAACTGTTCTATTGTAGACCAACATGGCTACCACTCTGAAACCAACTGGAAGAAGGATCACACATTTCCTAGCCCGTTACAATGTTTGGCTTCGGCTTTTCTCTTATGCTTTCCTCGTGTGATATACTGGAGAAAACCCAAAAAAAGTATTCTGTAAATATGAAGATCTTGCGTGCATGCTATATCAAGCTCCAGTTTTAAATGTGACTGGTAACAACAACTGGCCTGTGCAATTTCGCACACGTACGACATTTCATTGAAAGTGGTGTGCTGCACATACAGTCTCAATACATGCACAACGTTAGCACAGCAGTGCGACACCCAAGCCAGGCTACATGTTGGCATTGCGCATATATAAGCTGAAGGCCGGGCTTAAGTGAGAAATATAGCACAAGCAACAGCTCATTGGTAAGTTCTCCCTGCCTTTAACATAGCCCAGAAATTTCATATTTAGATAAGGCCCAGAAAAGGGAGCATTCTGGGGAGTACCTCTCTTTTGGGGCTAACCAAGTGCAGTGTGTAGCAAAAATGTAAAGTGTCAGAAGCATCAAAATTCCTCAACCCAGCCTTGTAAATGCCACTGGGATACAGATGTGTACCAGCACAATACCCTTATTTATGGTGGTGGAAAATGCTGTCAAGTTACAGCCGGTGGAAAATGCTGTCAAGTTGCAGCCAACTTATTTATTTTATTTATTATCAAATTTATGACAACCCCATAGCATTTTCAAGGCAAAGAGATATTCAGAGGTGGTTTGCCACTGCCTGGCTATGGACTTCCTTGGTGGTCTCCCATCCAAATGCTGAACAGGGTCGACCCTGCTTAGCTTCTGGGCTCTGACAAGATCGGGCTAACCTGGGCCACCCAGGTCGCTTCTTGGGATGAGCAAATTTTGCCATTTCCTTCTTTCAAAAACACCTTCAGCCAAGGTGTTGCAGGGCAGCTTCAAAGTTAGAACCAAACAGGGGGGGAAACCATTTAAAAACTTCATAAAGGCCCCGGTCACACAGAGCATTAGGCACGCTAGAGAGATGGAAGATAGGCGGATTTTCCGGGCGCGATCTCACCGCCACATCTGGGAAGCGTAGAGCTCCCGTGGCTCACCCGAGGCTTCACTCCGAAGATGCGCTGTAAAAAACTAGTACCTCCGAGGTATTAGTTTCTGGAAACCGCAGGGCAAGGGCGGGTGTCAGATCACGGTTTTGGTGGTAGCTCATGGCATCCGGCGCCCGCCCATGTCCCGTCGCGAAAAGGTTTTTTTGTCAAGTCTCCACGGGTGCGCACAAGCACCCAACGGCGCATGCAAACACTTGGGTTAAAAAAACCAACACAACCCCCGCGGCGCCGCTTCTTTGCCGCGCCGCAGGAGTGAGGTATGATCAGCACCTCCCTGCAACCACGGGACGTCGGCGGGACATTGGGTGGGACGTTTGATCCGGCTGCCGCACGGTAGTTCGCTCCGGGGCAAGCAGCTACGCCTCCCCCCCACGATATCCGGCCCGTGTAACCAGGGCCAAAATAAAGATTACCACATTATTATTATTATTTTAAACGTATATTTTTAATTGATCTTTTCCTTTTTTGCTTTTACATCGCATATTATTCAACTCCTTACAATTTTCCTTCCCTCCCCTTCCTCTCTCCTCCCCTCCCTATCTTCATGTTGTCCTTACTCTTTTAACCCCAGCCATGGGCACAAAGTCTGAATCTTCCTCTGAATGCCTTTTCTTCCTTCCTTTGATACCCAGTCTAAATAGGTCTTCCATCTATTCCGAACTTCTGCAGATTTTCCTTCCCATGTTAACTCCTTGCATAAAGTTGCAATGATGTCTGACTGTATAAAATCAAACAGGTAGTTGTGCCAGATTTCAACTGTCCATCTACTTTGATCTTTCCAGCCCAAAGCTATAACTGCTTTACCCGCCAATATCATTGCCTTAACTATGGTTTGATCCTTCTTATCAAATATCGGGCTTCCCATTGTGCTTAAGGTTAGCACATTAAAGAAGAGCAAAATAAATAGTATCACCATAAGGCAAAAGCAACTGGATGACATTTTACACACACATTTATTTAGAGCATTCCGTTCTTTCCGTTTCAGTTGCATCTCTTCCCCCAAGCACATCACTGATGCACGTGGCTACAGCACTGCAAAAAAGCAGTCTTAATGTGACCAGTAATGCTTGAGGTGCGGTGGCTCAAGTGGTTAAGACGCTGAACTGCAGGCTGTGGAAGGTCAGTAGTTCAGCGGTTCAAGACCCGGGTGCCGCAAGACAGGGTGAGCTCCTGTCTCTAGTTCCAGCTCCTGCCAACCTAGCAGTTCGAAAGCAAGAAATTGCAAGTAGATAAATAGGTACCACTTCAGTGGGAAGGTAACAGCGTTCCGTGCGCCTCGGTGTTTAGTCATGCCGGCCACATGACCACGGAAATGTCTTCGGACAGCGCTGGCTCTTCGGCTTTGAAACGGAGATGAGCACCGCAACCCTAGAGTCGGATTCGACTGGCTTTCGAGCAAGGGAACCTTTACCTTTTTTAATGCTTGAGGACGATGCTTTACTGATGCACATAACTGCAGATTGCGTCAGTGCTATGCTGCATCAAAAGTATCATGATACATCCATCCATGTGAAGCTAGCAAGATCGTGTTTTACCACTGTGCATGTATGCATTAATTACAAAGTAGGGGGGAAACACACCTGTGCAGTGCTCCATACAAAATCTAGACATAAAGACACAGAGAATTCCGAATCTATCGGTTCCACTTTGGAGTCCAGTCCAGGCCATTCAGAATGACACAATCTTTTTTGTTTGCTTGTCTTTACACTGATCATACAGTTTGGTGTAGTGGTCAAGTGCGCAGATTCTAATCTGGGACAACCGGGTTTGATTCCCCACTTCTCCACGTGCACTGCTGGATGACCTTGGGCAAGCCATAGTTCTGTCAGAGCTGTCCTTGAAAAACGGCAATTTCTGTCAGAGCTCTCTCAGCCCCACCGACCTCACAGGCAAGGCTTCCTCTAAGATGTGGAGTCCTGTGAGCAAAAATTCTACTTGGTGAGCTACTGGCATTAAAGTTGTGAGCGAGCGATTTGGCTGCTGCATGAATTAGTATGCTCTGGAGCCATCCTTCCTGAGCTAAGACAAAAATCTGTGAGCCAGAGGCTAAAAAACTGTGAGCTAGCTCACACTAACTCAGCTTAGAGGGAACACTGCTCACAGGGTGTCTGTTGTGGGGAGAGGGAGGGAAAGGAGTTTGTAAGCTGCTCTGAGACTCCTTTGGGTAGTGAAGGGTGGGGGTATAAATCCAATCTCTTCTTCTCTTCTTCGTCTACAAGGGATCTGCCAATGTAAAGCCCATGTGTGTCACTGGGTACTATCTTAGCAGACTACTTTGCAAATGGACCTGTCCGTAGCCAAATATTTAGTGCATCTGGGTAACATCGGTGCCCAAAAGCGAGTAAGTAGAAGAGAAAGGCAGAGCTGATTCGACGCTGCTTTCTGGAATGCAAGTTTTGTTGCCTTTTGAAGCCTCGATGAGAACATGCCACAAGCATTCGATGCCGGCGTCCACCCGAAAACTCCCAGGGTTCTTCCATCTCTCCTGGAAGTTGCACTCCAGGCCCTCGCTAACGGGAGACCGTCATGGGAACTGTTCCTACAGCAGACTAGGTAAACAAACCGATATAGAACAGATTTACTCCGCAGAACAGCTGGGAAGAAAAGCTGTACGGTCAGAAAATCCTTCCCATCCTCTTTTGCAACCACCGTCCAATTTCAGTGTGGGGGGAAGGGGCATGAAGGGAGATTTCCTTGGGGAATGTACTCTGTGGGTCAGAGCTGCTTGTCTCCTATAACGGAAAATAAAAATCTGTTATCTTGAGGCAGCTGTCTTGCATTATCTCCTGATACCTCTGCAAATACCCTTGGAATGGAGGCCGTTTCTAGCTACTTCAAATGTCTGTTCAAGCAAGTACGGATTGGCACTGCCCCGATAGCATCATTTATATGGCCAGCGTTACGTACAGAAAAATGATGCTTTAACACACCCTTGGAGATCTTCAGCACATGTCTCTCGGCTTACAATCCACACATACATTTCTGAACCATCTTCAGGACTAGGGAGTCAATGCTTGTAGAGGAGGACACAGATAATTGGTTGCTGGTGTGTAGTTTCATATCAACTCTTGCCATTGTTGTTGTTTTTTTGTAGTTTATTTATCATTTTCCATTACAAAAAGAAAACAAACCATAATCTTTCACATATTATGGAGTTAACATTACAAATTTTTCCCAATCCATCTATCTACCTTTTGCCATCTTTTTTGATGCACAGTTTCTTCTTTCCCTGCTAATATCAAATTTATTTTATCCATTTCTTTTATTTCCATCATTTTCATAGTTAATTCTTCTCTATTTGGTGTTCTATCTGATTTCCATAATTTTGCTATAAGTATTCTAGAAATCGTAAGGATATATAATATCAAACATAAATCATTATAATTGATCCCATCTGGTAACATATTTAGCAAATACACTTCCGGTTCTAAGTTCAGAGCTATTTCAGTTATTTCTAATATTAATTGCTTTATAGTTTCCCAAAATTTGCCTATCTTTTCACATCTCCACCATATATGATAGTATGTCCCAATATTTTTATTGCATCTCCAGCAGTTCCCCGGAACATTTTTGCAACATTTAGCAAGCTTGTCAGGAGACCAGTGCCATCTGTAAAACATTTTAACAATATTCTCCTTATACGCCGTGGCTATTCAGCACATGTCTCTCGGCTTACAATCCATACATACATACTCTTGCCATTGTTTCCTTTCCATTTGCAATCACTCCCTCGGGCCTGCTCTACCGCACAGGGCTCTCTACAAGGAGGAAACGATGCCTACTGTGGCTTGGAGGAAAAGTGGGATAAAAATGGACAAATGGTAGTGAAAAGTGCTGTTGAGTTGCAGCAAAGAGCGCATGCAAAACAGACGGGCGGTCTGAACCTGCAGATCCGCTTCCACTGCTGGGGTGGGTTTTTTGAGTTTTTGCCTATGTGAGCCCGTGAGCACACCTACATGCACACGAGCAAATAGGCACCATCTGCATTTAATTTTTTTTAAATATCTGTTTATTAAATTTCAAACTTCATCGTAATACATTAAGTACAAAGAAATAACATTAAATTTTCGATAAAATTGGTTAAGCACAGAGAGTAAAGAAACAAAACTACAGAAAAGCAAAAAATAAACGTTATTCAGTTGATGACACTGAGAGCCCTCTCAAGTTAAAAGGCTCCGCAACCCATTATGTCTAACTAAACTTCAAATGCTGAAAACACAGGTAACAAACCTCTCACCCTAAGACAAGCATCTTAAATTTCGGTGACTTTATGTGTCCCCAATCGAACCTGTCCAAATTCATTTTATCAATAATTGGAGCCCATTTATCTAAAGGGTTTAGTAAGTGACGTTCAGCGTCTTTATTACTTAGCCATGTAGATGCTTTCTCCTGAAGAAAGAAATACCAAACTTTATGTAGCCATTGCTTAGGTGCTGCAGTAATGTGGATGCTTGTCCAGGAGATGGCCACATGGGTAGCCCGCAGCAGGGTGTGCTGTCTGGATGATATGTCCCACAACATTTTAAACCGGAACAATTAGAGAAGGTGCCATAGCGTGCCAAGCCGGCAGTGTGATCACACCCTATGTTACATATCCCCAGAATGTTTAGAAACTTGCGCCTGGCTGTTCAAACTTTCTCGGGGGTTCAGCTGAGAACTTCACCGAGCTCCAGGAAATGCAGTTCCCACAGAGAGTATAAAGTTGCCCGGGATCAGCCTCTAGCCAGGATTCAGGGAACTGATGGCAGCCTGCAGAGAGGCTCCGAGGCTGGGGAAGCGACGGCAGCCTGGTTGTAAGCGGGCGAATTTTCATCATTCGGCTTTCGTTCCCTGGAACTGATGATTCTCTTGTCACTCCCGAGTCTGGAGGAGACAACCGAGCTATTCTTAGCCCAAACACCCTGTGATTAGAGTGGGAGGGGAACATCCCCCCTCTTTGGGGAACTGACAAGATTTTTCTTGGGTTCGGCATTGAACAGAGGGACATTGAGGGGGTGGAGGGGCAGACTTGGTATGATTGGCACACGACGGTGATCTTTTCACAGCTGTACAGGATCTCCGGGCAAAGATCTCGTCAGAACAATATTGGGGGAAAGGAAGGATGTGTAACTGACTGCTGCTTACTTATTAACCTGGTGTAGTAAAACAGTGCTGGAGATAAAAGAGGAATGCACACAGCTGAACTCCAGCTAGCCCCATAAACGGAGACAGATGCAGGAAAACTACAGTGTTTGAAGGGCAAGTCCACACCAGATGGATCCAAAGCCTCTCTAGTTAGGTCGAGGGAAGGGTAGGATCGACAGCATAGTTGTGCCCTGTGCACGAAGAGCAAGTGTGGTGTAGTAGGCGGGGGACTCGGGCTGCATAGTAATGACTCTCGGCTGTCAATTTATTGCTGCTGAGGGAGGGGCTGTGGCTCAGTGACAAAGCATCTGCTTGGCATCCAGAAGGTCCCAGGTTCAATTCCTGGCCATCTCCAGGTAAAAGGACCAGGTGAAAGACCTGTGAAAGACCTTCACATGAGACTGTGGAGAGCAGCTGCCAGTCTAAGTAGAAAATACTGAGCTGGATGGACCAATGGTCTGTTTCGGTGTAAGAACATAAGAGAAGCCCATGTTGGATCAGGCCAAAGGTCCATCCAGTCCAACACTCTGTCACACAGTGGCCAAAAATACCAGGTGCCATCAGGAGGTCCAGCAGCGGGGCTAGGTATAAGGCAGCGGGGCTAGGTATAAGGCAGCATCATGCTTTCATGAGTTTGACTGGCAACAGAGCATCCACAAGGGAATCTCCTCTGGACTTTCCTCTGTTCTCATGGCCGACGTTCTGACCTCACTCACAGAGGCCTTTTCCCAGACTTTTAATATCAGTAATTGCAAATGGTTTCAGAGGATAGCTGTGTTGGTCTCCAGTAGAACGGCTAGATTTGAGTCCTGTAAAACCTTAGAAACCAACAAGATTTTTGTGGGATAATCTTCCAAGAGTCAAAGCGCCCTTTGTATAGCGAAAACTTATATCTCAAAAAAATTGTTGCCTTTTCGGCTCTGGCTCTGGCTCCAGCCTGACGAAACACTCTCCCAAGTGAGATCAGGGCCCTGCAGGGCTTGTTACAGTTCCACAGGGCTTATAAAATGAAAATGTTCCTCCGGGCCTACGGTTAGGCAGCAAGTGTCCAACTATATTGGCCTCCCCTGCCCTGTTTTGCATAATCTTACTCTGTACTACGGTTGGTGACTTTTTACCCACAGTTTGGTGCAGTGGTTAAGAGCGCGGACTCTAATCCAGGAGAACCAGGTTTGATTCTCCACTCCTCTGCATGCAGCTGCTGGGGTGCCCTTGGGTCAGTCATAAGTTCTTTCAGAGCTGTTCTCTCAAACGTAGTCCTCAAAAGAGCTCTCTCAGCCCCACCTACCTCACAGGGTGTCTGTTGTGGGGAGGGGAAGGGAAAGGAGATCGTAAGCCGCTCCGAGTGAAGACTCCGAGTGAAGGGTGGGGTATAAATCCAGTCTCTTCTTCTTCTTCACTTGCCCAGTATCTAGTTTCATCTTGGGCACACATATGTATGGTTCCTCTTGGGAGCATCTATTAATTTTTGCGTAATCGCCATCTTGTGTGTTGCATTATCTGGTGTTCTACACAGATTTTAGTATTACTTATCTGTGTTCAAATTGTTTTAAATTGTTCTGTGTTTATCATTGCAACATGCTCTCAGCCCTGCTGTACAGGGGAGGGAGGGCTAGAAATCCAATTACATAAATAAAAATAAATAAATAAAGGTGCTACTGGACTCAAATCTAGATATTCTACTGCAGACCAACCCAGCTCCCTCCTGAAACTACCCACAACTATCTAGCTGACAGTAAGTGCAAAAACAATATAACAGTATAACTGTAGTGTATCAAGTCCTGACAAGTCCAGACAAGTCCGGACATGTCCAGGGACAACTGTGGAGCTTTGCTCCAAGAGACAATGGACTATGCGGATCCTAGCCCGCTCCAATCTGGGAGCTAGGTTCCTGGCCGAGAAGCCAATGGGACTCTTGGCCACTGTAAATAACCTATTGGGAAGTGGGGGTGTGTTTTGGGTGGCGGTTTCTGGGGGAATATAAGCCGGCCTGTGGTCACACGGGAGGATTTGCCCCGCGAAATGGATGGGTTGAGGGCAGATTAAACCGACGCGATCAGATGCCAACATCTGGGAAGCGTCGTGCACCTGCCCCCAACCCGTCGCTACTGGCCGAAAA
>NW_015169998.1:13390-20680 GCF_001447785.1 Gekko japonicus | reverse complement strand
GGGGGCCCGCGGAACGAAAAGCCAAAACAAACCGTACAACTCTTAGCGGTGGATCACTCGGCTCGTGCGTCGATGAAGAACGCAGCTAGCTGCGAGAATTAATGTGAATTGCAGGACACATTGATCATCGACACTTCGAACGCACTTGCGGCCCCGGGTTCCTCCCGGGGCTACGCCTGTCTGAGCGTCGCTCCTCGATCAATCGCCCCTCCGCCGGCCGCCCCGGGTTCCAAGAGATCCGGTGGGAGACCCCGGTCCCGGCCGGAGCCCAGGTCTACCGACCTCCGAGCGGGGCCTCCCCGCCCTCCGCGGCCGGGTTCGGGTTCCAAGAGATCCGGTGGGAGACCCCGGTCCCGGCCGGAGCCCAGGTCTACCGACCTCCGAGCGGGGCCTCCCCGCCCTCCGCGGCCGGGTTCGGGTTCCAAGAGATCCGGTGGGAGACCCCGGTCCCGGCCGGAGCCCAGGTCTACCGACCTCCGAGCGGGGCCTCCCCGCCCTCCGCGGCCGGGTTCGGGTTCCAAGAGATCCGGTGGGAGACCCCGGTCCCGGCCGGAGCCCAGGTCTACCGACCTCCGAGCGGGGCCTCCCCGCCCTCCGCGGCCGGGTTCGGGTTCCAAGAGATCCGGTGGGAGACCCCGGTCCCGGCCGGAGCCCAGGTCTACCGACCTCCGAGCGGGGCCTCCCCGCCCTCCGCGGCCGGGTTCGGGTTCCAAGAGATCCGGTGGGAGACCCCGGTCCCGGCCGGAGCCCAGGTCTACCGACCTCCGAGCGGGGCCTCCCCGCCCTCCGCGGCCGGGTTCGGGTTCCAAGAGATCCGGTGGGAGACCCCGGTCCCGGCCGGAGCCCAGGTCTACCGACCTCCGAGCGGGGCCTCCCCGCCCTCCGCGGCCGGGTTCGGGTTCCAAGAGATCCGGTGGGAGACCCCGGTCCCGGCCGGAGCCCAGGTCTACCGACCTCCGAGCGGGGCCTCCCCGCCCTCCGCGGCCGGGTTCGGGTTCCAAGAGATCCGGTGGGAGACCCCGGTCCCGGCCGGAGCCCAGGTCTACCGACCTCCGAGCGGGGCCTCCCCGCCCTCCGCGGCCGGGTTCGGGTTCCAAGAGATCCGGTGGGAGACCCCGGTCCCGGCCGGAGCCCAGGTCTACCGACCTCCGAGCGGGGCCTCCCCGCCCTCCGCGGCCGGGTTCGGGTTCCAAGAGATCCGGTGGGAGACCCCGGTCCCGGCCGGAGCCCAGGTCTACCGACCTCCGAGCGGGGCCTCCCCGCCCTCCGCGGCCGGGTTCGGGTTCCAAGAGATCCGGTGGGAGACCCCGGTCCCGGCCGGAGCCCAGGTCTACCGACCTCCGAGCGGGGCCTCCCCGCCCTCCGCGGCCGGGTTCGGGTTCCAAGAGATCCGGTGGGAGACCCCGGTCCCGGCCGGAGCCCAGGTCTACCGACCTCCGAGCGGGGCCTCCCCGCCCTCCGCGGCCGGGTTCGGGTTCCAAGAGATCCGGTGGGAGACCCCGGTCCCGGCCGGAGCCCAGGTCTACCGACCTCCGAGCGGGGCCTCCCCGCCCTCCGCGGCCGGGTTCGGGTTCCAAGAGATCCGGTGGGAGACCCCGGTCCCGGCCGGAGCCCAGGTCTACCGACCTCCGAGCGGGGCCTCCCCGCCCTCCGCGGCCGGGTTCGGGTTCCAAGAGATCCGGTGGGAGACCCCGGTCCCGGCCGGAGCCCAGGTCTACCGACCTCCGAGCGGGGCCTCCCCGCCCTCCGCGGCCGGGTTCGGGTTCCAAGAGATCCGGTGGGAGACCCCGGTCCCGGCCGGAGCCCAGGTCTACCGACCTCCGAGCGGGGCCTCCCCGCCCTCCGCGGCCGGGTTCGGGTTCCAAGAGATCCGGTGGGAGACCCCGGTCCCGGCCGGAGCCCAGGTCTACCGACCTCCGAGCGGGGCCTCCCCGCCCTCCGCGGCCGGGTTCGGGTTCCAAGAGATCCGGTGGGAGACCCCGGTCCCGGCCGGAGCCCAGGTCTACCGACCTCCGAGCGGGGCCTCCCCGCCCTCCGCGGCCGGGTTCGGGTTCCAAGAGATCCGGTGGGAGACCCCGGTCCCGGCCGGAGCCCAGGTCTACCGACCTCCGAGCGGGGCCTCCCCGCCCTCCGCGGCCGGGTTCGGGTTCCAAGAGATCCGGTGGGAGACCCCGGTCCCGGCCGGAGCCCAGGTCTACCGACCTCCGAGCGGGGCCTCCCCGCCCTCCGCGGCCGGGTTCGGGTTCCAAGAGATCCGGTGGGAGACCCCGGTCCCGGCCGGAGCCCAGGTCTACCGACCTCCGAGCGGGGCCTCCCCGCCCTCCGCGGCCGGGTTCGGGTTCCAAGAGATCCGGTGGGAGACCCCGGTCCCGGCCGGAGCCCAGGTCTACCGACCTCCGAGCGGGGCCTCCCCGCCCTCCGCGGCCGGGTTCGGGTTCCAAGAGATCCGGTGGGAGACCCCGGTCCCGGCCGGAGCCCAGGTCTACCGACCTCCGAGCGGGGCCTCCCCGCCCTCCGCGGCCGGGTTCGGGTTCCAAGAGATCCGGTGGGAGACCCCGGTCCCGGCCGGAGCCCAGGTCTACCGACCTCCGAGCGGGGCCTCCCCGCCCTCCGCGGCCGGGTTCGGGTTCCAAGAGATCCGGTGGGAGACCCCGGTCCCGGCCGGAGCCCAGGTCTACCGACCTCCGAGCGGGGCCTCCCCGCCCTCCGCGGCCGGGTTCGGGTTCCAAGAGATCCGGTGGGAGACCCCGGTCCCGGCCGGAGCCCAGGTCTACCGACCTCCGAGCGGGGCCTCCCCGCCCTCCGCGGCCGGGTTCGGGTTCCAAGAGATCCGGTGGGAGACCCCGGTCCCGGCCGGAGCCCAGGTCTACCGACCTCCGAGCGGGGCCTCCCCGCCCTCCGCGGCCGGGTTCGGGTTCCAAGAGATCCGGTGGGAGACCCCGGTCCCGGCCGGAGCCCAGGTCTACCGACCTCCGAGCGGGGCCTCCCCGCCCTCCGCGGCCGGGTTCGGGTTCCAAGAGATCCGGTGGGAGACCCCGGTCCCGGCCGGAGCCCAGGTCTACCGACCTCCGAGCGGGGCCTCCCCGCCCTCCGCGGCCGGGTTCGGGTTCCAAGAGATCCGGTGGGAGACCCCGGTCCCGGCCGGAGCCCAGGTCTACCGACCTCCGAGCGGGGCCTCCCCGCCCTCCGCGGCCGGGTTCGGGTTCCAAGAGATCCGGTGGGAGACCCCGGTCCCGGCCGGAGCCCAGGTCTACCGACCTCCGAGCGGGGCCTCCCCGCCCTCCGCGGCCGGGTTCGGGTTCCAAGAGATCCGGTGGGAGACCCCGGTCCCGGCCGGAGCCCAGGTCTACCGACCTCCGAGCGGGGCCTCCCCGCCCTCCGCGGCCGGGTTCGGGTTCCAAGAGATCCGGTGGGAGACCCCGGTCCCGGCCGGAGCCCAGGTCTACCGACCTCCGAGCGGGGCCTCCCCGCCCTCCGCGGCCGGGTTCGGGTTCCAAGAGATCCGGTGGGAGACCCCGGTCCCGGCCGGAGCCCAGGTCTACCGACCTCCGAGCGGGGCCTCCCCGCCCTCCGCGGCCGGGTTCGGGTTCCAAGAGATCCGGTGGGAGACCCCGGTCCCGGCCGGAGCCCAGGTCTACCGACCTCCGAGCGGGGCCTCCCCGCCCTCCGCGGCCGGGTTCGGGTTCCAAGAGATCCGGTGGGAGACCCCGGTCCCGGCCGGAGCCCAGGTCTACCGACCTCCGAGCGGGGCCTCCCCGCCCTCCGCGGCCGGGTTCGGGTTCCAAGAGATCCGGTGGGAGACCCCGGTCCCGGCCGGAGCCCAGGTCTACCGACCTCCGAGCGGGGCCTCCCCGCCCTCCGCGGCCGGGTTCGGGTTCCAAGAGATCCGGTGGGAGACCCCGGTCCCGGCCGGAGCCCAGGTCTACCGACCTCCGAGCGGGGCCTCCCCGCCCTCCGCGGCCGGGTTCGGGTTCCAAGAGATCCGGTGGGAGACCCCGGTCCCGGCCGGAGCCCAGGTCTACCGACCTCCGAGCGGGGCCTCCCCGCCCTCCGCGGCCGGGTTCGGGTTCCAAGAGATCCGGTGGGAGACCCCGGTCCCGGCCGGAGCCCAGGTCTACCGACCTCCGAGCGGGGCCTCCCCGCCCTCCGCGGCCGGGTTCGGGTTCCAAGAGATCCGGTGGGAGACCCCGGTCCCGGCCGGAGCCCAGGTCTACCGACCTCCGAGCGGGGCCTCCCCGCCCTCCGCGGCCGGGTTCGGGTTCCAAGAGATCCGGTGGGAGACCCCGGTCCCGGCCGGAGCCCAGGTCTACCGACCTCCGAGCGGGGCCTCCCCGCCCTCCGCGGCCGGGTTCGGGTTCCAAGAGATCCGGTGGGAGACCCCGGTCCCGGCCGGAGCCCAGGTCTACCGACCTCCGAGCGGGGCCTCCCCGCCCTCCGCGGCCGGGTTCGGGTTCCAAGAGATCCGGTGGGAGACCCCGGTCCCGGCCGGAGCCCAGGTCTACCGACCTCCGAGCGGGGCCTCCCCGCCCTCCGCGGCCGGGTTCGGGTTCCAAGAGATCCGGTGGGAGACCCCGGTCCCGGCCGGAGCCCAGGTCTACCGACCTCCGAGCGGGGCCTCCCCGCCCTCCGCGGCCGGGTTCGGGTTCCAAGAGATCCGGTGGGAGACCCCGGTCCCGGCCGGAGCCCAGGTCTACCGACCTCCGAGCGGGGCCTCCCCGCCCTCCGCGGCCGGGTTCGGGTTCCAAGAGATCCGGTGGGAGACCCCGGTCCCGGCCGGAGCCCAGGTCTACCGACCTCCGAGCGGGGCCTCCCCGCCCTCCGCGGCCGGGTTCGGGTTCCAAGAGATCCGGTGGGAGACCCCGGTCCCGGCCGGAGCCCAGGTCTACCGACCTCCGAGCGGGGCCTCCCCGCCCTCCGCGGCCGGGTTCGGGTTCCAAGAGATCCGGTGGGAGACCCCGGTCCCGGCCGGAGCCCAGGTCTACCGACCTCCGAGCGGGGCCTCCCCGCCCTCCGCGGCCGGGTTCGGGTTCCAAGAGATCCGGTGGGAGACCCCGGTCCCGGCCGGAGCCCAGGTCTACCGACCTCCGAGCGGGGCCTCCCCGCCCTCCGCGGCCGGGTTCGGGTTCCAAGAGATCCGGTGGGAGACCCCGGTCCCGGCCGGAGCCCAGGTCTACCGACCTCCGAGCGGGGCCTCCCCGCCCTCCGCGGCCGGGTTCGGGTTCCAAGAGATCCGGTGGGAGACCCCGGTCCCGGCCGGAGCCCAGGTCTACCGACCTCCGAGCGGGGCCTCCCCGCCCTCCGCGGCCGGGTTCGGGTTCCAAGAGATCCGGTGGGAGACCCCGGTCCCGGCCGGAGCCCAGGTCTACCGACCTCCGAGCGGGGCCTCCCCGCCCTCCGCGGCCGGGTTCGGGTTCCAAGAGATCCGGTGGGAGACCCCGGTCCCGGCCGGAGCCCAGGTCTACCGACCTCCGAGCGGGGCCTCCCCGCCCTCCGCGGCCGGGTTCGGGTTCCAAGAGATCCGGTGGGAGACCCCGGTCCCGGCCGGAGCCCAGGTCTACCGACCTCCGAGCGGGGCCTCCCCGCCCTCCGCGGCCGGGTTCGGGTTCCAAGAGATCCGGTGGGAGACCCCGGTCCCGGCCGGAGCCCAGGTCTACCGACCTCCGAGCGGGGCCTCCCCGCCCTCCGCGGCCGGGTTCGGGTTCCAAGAGATCCGGTGGGAGACCCCGGTCCCGGCCGGAGCCCAGGTCTACCGACCTCCGAGCGGGGCCTCCCCGCCCTCCGCGGCCGGGTTCGGGTTCCAAGAGATCCGGTGGGAGACCCCGGTCCCGGCCGGAGCCCAGGTCTACCGACCTCCGAGCGGGGCCTCCCCGCCCTCCGCGGCCGGGTTCGGGTTCCAAGAGATCCGGTGGGAGACCCCGGTCCCGGCCGGAGCCCAGGTCTACCGACCTCCGAGCGGGGCCTCCCCGCCCTCCGCGGCCGGGTTCGGGTTCCAAGAGATCCGGTGGGAGACCCCGGTCCCGGCCGGAGCCCAGG
The DNA here is from genome assembly GCF_001447785.1 of Gekko japonicus. NCBI lineage: Eukaryota > Metazoa > Chordata > Lepidosauria > Squamata > Gekkonidae > Gekko > Gekko japonicus. Next base: position 14,647 of record NW_015169998.1, on the reverse strand, counting down.
TCTACCGACCTCCGAGCGGGGCCTCCCCGCCCTCCGCGGCCGGGTTCGGGTTCCAAGAGATCCGGTGGGAGACCCCGGTCCCGGCCGGAGCCCAGGTCTACCGACCTCCGAGCGGGGCCTCCCCGCCCTCCGCGGCCGGGTTCGGGTTCCAAGAGATCCGGTGGGAGACCCCGGTCCCGGCCGGAGCCCAGGTCTACCGACCTCCGAGCGGGGCCTCCCCGCCCTCCGCGGCCGGGTTCGGGTTCCAAGAGATCCGGTGGGAGACCCCGGTCCCGGCCGGAGCCCAGGTCTACCGACCTCCGAGCGGGGCCTCCCCGCCCTCCGCGGCCGGGTTCGGGTTCCAAGAGATCCGGTGGGAGACCCCGGTCCCGGCCGGAGCCCAGGTCTACCGACCTCCGAGCGGGGCCTCCCCGCCCTCCGCGGCCGGGTTCGGGTTCCAAGAGATCCGGTGGGAGACCCCGGTCCCGGCCGGAGCCCAGGTCTACCGACCTCCGAGCGGGGCCTCCCCGCCCTCCGCGGCCGGGTTCGGGTTCCAAGAGATCCGGTGGGAGACCCCGGTCCCGGCCGGAGCCCAGGTCTACCGACCTCCGAGCGGGGCCTCCCCGCCCTCCGCGGCCGGGTTCGGGTTCCAAGAGATCCGGTGGGAGACCCCGGTCCCGGCCGGAGCCCAGGTCTACCGACCTCCGAGCGGGGCCTCCCCGCCCTCCGCGGCCGGGTTCGGGTTCCAAGAGATCCGGTGGGAGACCCCGGTCCCGGCCGGAGCCCAGGTCTACCGACCTCCGAGCGGGGCCTCCCCGCCCTCCGCGGCCGGGTTCGGGTTCCAAGAGATCCGGTGGGAGACCCCGGTCCCGGCCGGAGCCCAGGTCTACCGACCTCCGAGCGGGGCCTCCCCGCCCTCCGCGGCCGGGTTCGGGTTCCAAGAGATCCGGTGGGAGACCCCGGTCCCGGCCGGAGCCCAGGTCTACCGACCTCCGAGCGGGGCCTCCCCGCCCTCCGCGGCCGGGTTCGGGTTCCAAGAGATCCGGTGGGAGACCCCGGTCCCGGCCGGAGCCCAGGTCTACCGACCTCCGAGCGGGGCCTCCCCGCCCTCCGCGGCCGGGTTCGGGTTCCAAGAGATCCGGTGGGAGACCCCGGTCCCGGCCGGAGCCCAGGTCTACCGACCTCCGAGCGGGGCCTCCCCGCCCTCCGCGGCCGGGTTCGGGTTCCAAGAGATCCGGTGGGAGACCCCGGTCCCGGCCGGAGCCCAGGTCTACCGAC
>NW_015169998.1:0-5633 GCF_001447785.1 Gekko japonicus | reverse complement strand
CGCTCCGTGCCCCCCCCCCCCCGTGTGGCAGGGGCCGGTGATACCTTTTACTTGAGCTCTACAATCTGGGTCAATACTGAAGCAAGATGGAAAGTGAAAACATGAAATCACAGTATGAGATGGTAATATGTTTTCTTCAAGCATGCCAACTAATTCTCAGTTTATTTCAAAGCCAGACAAATCCCCACTAAAGATGGCATGTTTTGCTGTTCTGTAGGCATTTTATTGTTGTCTCTTTCATTGTCTAATTTTAAACAAATGAATTATGCTACTCTTTATTAATGCAGAAAAATCTTGTACGCAATTTCCCTCTCAGCAACAATCTCACAAGAGACAAATCACATTATAATTGCACTGCATAATAAACAAGTAAAGCCAATTATGAATCTATGCTGCTGTCAAACTCTTGACCTATGTTCCTTTAGTGCATTGCCATTTCCTTGAGGACCCAGAATGCCTGACATGACAGCAGACTGACAGCACTGTCCTATAAAGATTTCGGCATGCTGAAGCCCATTGATATCTAACTGCATAGAATCAGGCTACAAACCAAATGATTTAAATTAATTGTACACAAAGCACTGTCTCCAGCTAGGAACTCAGCGACTTTGTGCTTGGTTTACAATGCTTTCATATCTGCTGTAATATTTGAAAACATTTAATCTACCTGAGACCTGAAGAGCTGCTGCCAGTCAGAGTAGACAATACTCACCTTGATAGACAATAGACCACTATTCTGACTCAGTATGAAGCATGTGTAAAGATGAAGCAACTGTTCAACAAATAGTCCTTTCTGTTGTGATGAAATTAAATGGTTTATACCTCTTCCATTTCAGGTGTGGATGAATAATACTTGCCTGATAATTTATCAGAAAAAAAATTGACCCTGACCTAATTAACTTAAATTTCTAGTTTGTGCTTATTGAGATTTATTTTTGTTTTAATAACAAAGCCTTTTATAGTTATTAAAGTAACAAAATAGAATTTTGTTTCATGCAGACATAGCCCATTATAAAAGGTTAGTCATCTTTGAATAAATGCTTAGTGCAGATTAAATTATTATTTTTGTTATTGATGGGTAATCTATCAAGTAAAACAAGAAAGTGACGTCTGTGGATTCCTACATCAAGAATGCAGTCCTGTACACTGAGTCATAACTTCAGTAAATCACTGGATTCAAGTGTACAATACGATTTCTACATTCAGGGAAGGCAAAGCTTCTGCACTTTTTTGTCTTGTGCAAGAAATGTAATAAATATTGGCTATTTCTATTGCAAAATTAACAACTTTTCCTCTCCAGGCAAATATGCATTGTTTAAATGCAACTGCTATACTAAAACTGCTTTGAGAAAGGGACGGTCCAGGCAACATTTTCCAACCTCACTAAATTTTCTTCCTTATTATAGTCCCATACAGTCCCATAGATTTTGTTCATGCAACTCGCATGATCCCCATCATAGCCTTTTTGGTAGTCAGAGTGAGACCCTTCCTCCTAGTTCACCAGTGAAAAAGCTAGTTGCATCTGAGCTATTAATTTTCTTTAAACAGTATGATGCAGTAAGTGAGTTTAATAAAAAGGCCCCGTTTTGTCTTCAGTATGGTTGCTATGCTTATTAGGGACCAGTCATGTATTCAGGAAGCAGAGGAAGGACCAGTACACATTTGTTGTTGTTGTTTTTAAGTCACTTCTGCATTTATTTTCTACATTGTACATTGATTATCCATGGCTACCTTTTCTGTTCCCAAGTGTATCGTAGCAAAGGATTGGTAACCTCCTCTGGCTTGGTAGTTAGTCTGAAAACTGTTGATCTCTATACAACAATAAAAAGCTCTAAAGTCTTACCCTGAAACATAAAAAGGAAGACATAATGCAAATGAAAGTATATAGTATCCCGTTCTAAGCACATTTGCTTAGCTATAAATCCCATTATTTCCCACAGAACTTTCAAACAAGTATAGTTAAAACTTGGTTGTAAAGAAGCTAAGAAAAGTAATATTAGCAAATCATTTTTAACAACCAGGCAATTAATAATATTCAGTGTAGCATTTGTATTTGTAAGACCAGTGTGAAAATCCATTACTTTTCTGAGGCAAGATTCAGATGATTGACTACTGACTGAGATTGCAAATGATTAGGTTTTGCAACATCTAGCCAAATGTATCAATATGTAAATAAAACAAAATACTTTAAGACTATCAATAATTAATTTATTATGTTCAGGTGGGTAGCTGTGTTAGTCTGAACTTAGCAGCAGAACAAAGTTTGAGTCCAATGGCACCTTTAAGACCAACAAAGTTTTATTCAAGGTATAAGCTTTTGTTTGCATGGATACTTTTTCAGATTCAGTGAAATGGAAATTACCAGTCCATACATATAGGTAGAGGGTGAGTAGGAAATTAGCGTGCAGCATTATGTATCAACTGGAATTTCCATTTCATTGTATTTGAAGAAGTGTGCATGCACATGAAAACTTATACCTTGAATAAAGCTTTGTTAGTCTTAAAGGTGCCACTGGACTCAAACTTTGATCTAATTTATTATGTGCTTACATAGATTCCTAGCTACAATCTTATTTTATTTATTTATTTAATTGGATTTTTACCCCGCCCTCCCAGCTAGGCCGGCTCAGTCTTATGCATACTTCCCCAGGAACAAGCTTCCTTGAATTTAGTGAGGCTTACTTAGCAAGTTAATGTGCAGAGGGTTGGGTTGCCAGTCTCTTTAATATACTGTCATAATTACAATTTATGTTAACTTTGTAATTCATAAACTGACCCACAAGAGGGCACCAAAGCTGGTGTGTAGTGACAATACGACAATGCCCATTAACAGCCCAAAATAAAAGTAAAAACTAAGGCTAAACATATACATAATATGTATACATCTCAGGAAACCAATGGTATGCATTATTTGGTTAATGCCCATTAGAAATTAAGTTATGCTGCTGTTTTATAAGATTTAATGTTTTTATTAATTGCTGAGTTTTAAATGTGTTTCGTACAGAGTAATATTGTTTGAGCCTTAGAAATTCTGGATGTGTACAGCCTGAATAAATCCTAAAAAGTGTGCAGGGAATATAGTAATTGATGTGAGAGAGTGAGTTTCTAGCTAACTCCTCTAGCTCCTTTATTAATTTATTAGCACTTTCAGCTTATTAAATAGTTATCAGAATTGCTTTTCAGTTGTCACAACAGTTCTAGTCAGTACTACAGGGCTGGATCTTAAGAGACCTTTCCACTAAGCGAGGAGTCGGGTTGTGCAGTTTTTTTCTCCAGTGCAAGATTCGTTTATCTGCAGCCAGGCTCCTCACTTACCCTATACATTTTCAAGGGTTTGCTCTACTGGTATGGCCTTGCAGAGTAGAAGGTTGCACAAGCATCACTCAAGATCCCAAAGAATGACTTTCCACATTACCTTATTAGCTACTCCCCAGCTATCTACCTACTTTCTCAGGAGAGGACTCTTACACTGCTACTTTTGCCAGCTCTCACAAGTCTTCCTTTTTATGGGTTGTATCCTGACCCAACCCCACACCACGGACCACCCCCCCCGGGCTTAATCCTCCACCGACGGGAGTAGACCTGGCCTCCCCTTCCCCGTAGGAACCAATGGGAGTAGACCTGGACCCCCCTTCCCCGTAGGGATCCACGGGAGTAGACCTGGCCTCCCTCTCCCCATGGGAACCGATGGGAGTAGACCTGGACCCCCCTCTCGCCGTCGAGGGCTCCACGGGAGTAGACCTGGACCCCCCCCTCGAACGTGAACGATAAGGGGTCCGGCGATTCATGCGACAGACACGGACAGACAAGAAATCGGCGCAAGGTTCACAGACTACAGTAAACAGACAAATTGCCGCAAGGTTCACAGATGACAGTAAACAGACAATCGCAAACTTGGTAACGGTGATGCTTCGTGACGATTAATCCTTTCTGTCGTCTCAAAACACGGGACGTCACCCACAGAAGATGACGTCGACGAGATCGAGAAGTCCGTTTCGATGGAACCCTTTCTCGACCGAATCTCCACGGGAGTAGACCTGGCCTCCCTCTCCCCATGGGAACCGATGGGAGTAGACCCATGGGGGGGGGGTCCATGGGGGTAGACCTGGACTCCCTCTCGCCATAGGAACCACTGGGAGTAGACCTGGACCCCCTCTCGCCATAGGAACCAATGGGAGCAGACCTGGACCCCCTCTCGAAAGTGCGCAACGAGGGGACCGGCGATTCATACGACAGACACGGACAGATAGGTGAGAAATCGGCGCAAGGTTGACAGATTACAGTAAATAGACAATCGTAAACTTGGTAACGGTGACGCCTTTCTGTCGTTCCAAAACACGGGACGTCACCCACAGAAGCTGACGTCGACGAGAACGAGGAGTGCGGACGTCTCGAGGGGCCGTCCGTTTCGATGGAACCCTTTCTCGACCGAAATTCGAATCTCTGGTCGTCTTACCACAGTCGATAAGATGATGACATCGATCTTATCCGAGCAGAAACCGCGGGGGAAGAAAAACTGAACCTAACAACAGACTCCAAAACCAAACGAAGGTCAGTCAAAAGGAGGGCCGATATTACAACCTTCCCATAAAAAATAAAAAGAGGCGCGTGTATTTGTTAACAATGACACATTTCAAAACATATATAGAGGCCCACCTGCAACCAATGTACGTAAAATATAATGTATTAACCATATCCAGGGCTTACAGAGTTGACCTGAGGCGAGATAATTATATTTACATAAACACGATCGATAATATATACAAAGTAGAAATTCAGTGAGGACCATGAAGCAGATGGTTCAAAAGTAAACGCGCCAGGCACAAGGTCAACGTGCACACGAGGCCTTTAAAGTGCAATCACTAGCCCAGTGGTTATAAATTTGTGGTCCAAAAATGTCCTCCTTTGATCGTGTCGTGTCGCCACGGCGATTTGTACCTCGCGCCACTTACGTATGACCTCTGAAGGCGGCCTATCTGGCCGAATCGCCTCAGGTCAACTCTGTGAGCCCTGGATATGGTTAATACCTTATATTTTATGTACATTGGTTGCAGATGGGCCTCTATATATGTTTTGAAATGTGTCATTGTTAATAAATACAAGCACCTCTTTTTACTTTTTATGGAAAGGTTTTAATATCGGCCCTCCTTTTCATCAATCTTATCCGATACGGCTTCAGCGGCACACAGGCTGACAGGCCTCAGTCCAACACAGCTTCAACGGCACACAGGCCGACGACTCTTACATTCGGACGAGGAGTCCGTCCCTTCGATCCGAGCGAGCGGAGAGAACGATGAGGATAAAATGCACTCCTACGACCTATACGTTCCTATCGAAGATAAGCGATCTGCAGCCAATCGGATCAGACGAGAGCCAGTGGAGACTCCCGAGTGACGGAGGGTCCGAGGGGGTTAAGACGTGGCGCCGAATCAAACGGGTGATACGGAAGCGGACTGGCGTAGACCACGTAGAGATCAGGACTCGGTTGGTGGTGGGCCAACGGAACCAGTCGGGGAACGTGAGCAGATTTCTCATTCGATCGAGTCGCCGTTAAAAAGGGCTTCTGGCTGACGGGTCGACTTTGGACGACGTCGTGGTCTGTAAGCGATCACGGTACTCTTTATACCTAGAAA
>NW_015169997.1:14515-20905 GCF_001447785.1 Gekko japonicus | reverse complement strand
TGTGAGCTCTGAATAGACCGACTGCCTTCTATCCTCTCCAATGGGGCAGACCTTCCACTTAAAAAAAGTATTTCTGCTTTTTGTGGCTAGTTTCCAAGCATCCTGAAAGGATTTAAGTGTCTTCATTGTCCCCTTTCACTTCCTTCTGATGAATCCTTCTTTATCTAGTTAGAATTGTTTTGGACTTTGGGGGCAACTTTCCTTTGACATGAATGCTGAACATTCCCATTAAGGATGTTGTAGTATGAACGGGCAATGAAAAAAGGAAAAAGAACTGTGAAAATTTAGCGCTTGGTAATATATTCATAAATCATAATATACAATAACAGAAAATAAGTAATATATATAGTGAATGTAGACGGTGGTCTCTGGCAGAGGTCATTTCGGGGGGGAACACGGGGGAACGCAGTCCCCCGGGGTGAGGTGCAGGGGGCGGGGCACACGACGAAGCCCCGCCCCTTCTTCCGGCCACCCCCTGCTTCCAGCATCATTCTGTTGCATAAGGAGGAAGAAGCAGGAGGGTAAGTTGGCGTCCTCCCCCTCTGCCTGGCCGAGGCCACTCCACGTGGCCTCCGCAAGGACTCCCAGCCTCATCCAGGAGCTTCCCCGAGGTAGCTGTGTTAGTCTGTTTCTGCAAAATAGTCCAAGAGTTCAAATAGCACCTTTAAGACTAACAAATAGCACCTTTAAGACTAACCTTTAAGACTAAGACTAACTGAGTGGTGGGTGTGGTCTTATGACACACTTCCAGTGATGACAGGGGGTGTGGCATATGCTAATGAGTTCCCCTAGCTCTTTTTCTACGAAACGACCCCTGGTCTCCGGAATGGTGTGCCGTTTCGACAACGATCTTCTTCTGAACAACACAAGCTCATATCGTTACAGCTTACAGCTAAGTTCTTCAGTGGGCTATAATTGCTGAATGCCCATTGTACACACCCTTGTTCAGAAGAAGATCATTGTCGAAATGGCACACCATTCCGGAGACCACCGTCTACATTCACTATATATATATATATATTACTTATTTTCTGTTATTGTATATTATGATTTATGAATATATTACCAAGCGCTAAATTTTCACAGTTCTTTTTCCTTTTTTCATTGGTCTTATTACTGTGCCCATTCTTGTAACTATTCTCTGTAGTATGAATCGGAACATAAAGATTTTTTATACAGTTTTTCTTTTTCTTGATTGTTCATTATTCATATTTTTTCCTGGTTTTATGGATTTCTCTTTTAAGTAATATTTTATTAGGATGTTAGAAAGGCGTGTTATAGAGAAGACTTTCCTCTTGTAGGTCTGATATTGTTAGCAGACAACATAATAGGTATAAAGTTCATGATTCTGTAGTTCTTAAGGGCAAAACCTTGCAATGTCTCGATCAGATAAAATTTTGGTCTCATATCAGGAAAAAAATACTTTTGTTTGGAATATGAAGAATCCTCGCCCATTATCATTTAGGTTAGGTTAAGTAAACACTTAGGTTTTACATAGATTTGACGTAGATATATGTTTCTTTACATCTGACAAATCAGAGGCTTATTATTCAAATGACCACTGTCTTTTGTAACCAATTATGCTTTTTGAATTTTTTTTATGATGTCAGTCCATGTATAAAATATTATGTATTTTCTGAATATGCTCAGAATATGTTCAAGAAGAAGAAGAAGATGAAGAGAAAAAAGAAAAAGAAGAAAGTTGTCAATTTTTGATTAGTTATTTGGTCCAATTGTTTTCCTATTAATTAAAATAAAATATAGATCTTCCTCTTCATTTGACTTCATTTTTTACATGGAATCTAATATGTACAACAATGTCTAGGTACTTCTTTTTCTACAGCATGGATCAAGCACACATTTGCCTGGTCAATATGCAGGGAGTTGAAGTCGCCCAGTATTACAGCAGCTTCTGCTTTTGTTGCCTCCCTAATTTCCCTCTCCATTTTGAGATCACCTTAAAATTTTGGTCAGATGGGCAAAACTACACTCCACTCTTAGCTAACTCTTAAGGCCCAGAATCCCCATCCACAGTGATTCTCTGATGGAGTTTCTTCCCCAGAAATTTTCTAGCTTACTTGACCTTAAGCCCTCTTTGATATACAAAGCAACACCACCACCAATATGTCCTTCCCTGTCCTTACAGTAGAGCTGTTATCTACATCCCACTAATTTTCTGCATCCCACCAGGTTCCTGAAAGACCCACCTCATCTAAATCGTTATTTAGCACCAAGCACACCAGCTCCATCATCTTGACTCAGAGGCTTCTAGTCCTGGGCCTACAGACACCTTCTCCAAGGGTCTCCACCTCCCGCAACCCACTGGTCTTCTCACATGGCCCTCCTTTTCCACCCTGTTCTCATTCTCAAGTTGTAGCCCAGCCCCATCAATAATAAGCTGAATGGCTGCCACAAAATGGCTGCCCTAGGAGGCAAAGTCAGCCACAAAATGGCTGCTGGAGCTTACCTTCAGTCCCACAGTCCCACAGTGAAGATCCTAGTGCTTTGGTGGCAGCTGCTGACAAAGCGACCCTTTTCAAAATCTGCACAGCCAATCAAAAGCATTTACAGGGAAAGCCCCACTTTGACCCACCTACTTTCCCAAGGCACTTGGCGGGCACCAGAAAATGTGTCGACAGATACCATGGAACCAACAGATACCATGTTTGGGAACCCTGCTCTAGAACAAGCCAGACTGTTGATGTTCATCTGGGCTATACAACAGACAATAACTATGACAATCCTATTTGATATGCAAACAGCCAGAGACAGAGTTTACTGTTATGATTATCCAGTTCTACAGACAAGATTCATAACTGAGTTAGCACACAGGCAATCTACAGGGATGACACTTTATAATGTAGGGGGTCAGGTCCGGGTTCTTGCAAGGAAGGACTCGTTCTGTTGAAGATTCTCTTGTCTGAAAGCATAGGTCTGTTGTAGTACTTTCTAGAATGTAAGAGAAGCACCTGCTGGCACTAAAGTACATACTTGCAGAGGTATGGACGCGCTTCTTTGCAATGCACATCATTCCAACTAACATATCCTAGAACGGAAAAGAGAAACAGGATGTGGGATGCTTCTTCCTGTACTCTAGGAAAGATTGGTAGTGTCAGAGGGCAACGTATCCTGCAGTTATAGAGTGTAAAAATGCATTTCCCTCAGAACTGTCCTGTATTCAACACAGCTTGCCTTTCAGAGAGATTGGAAATTGAACTATTTAAGGCAGGGGTGTCAAACATGCGGCCCGGTGGCCGGATCAGGCCCCCAGAGGGCTTCTCTCAGGCCCGCAGTGGAACTGGCTGTCTTCTGCTGCTTCTTCCAGTTCTGCTGCTGCTGCTGCTGCTGCATCATCGTAGGTTTGCAGCTTACAGGTAGCACACCAGAACAGCCTACTCGGGATTGCAACAGCACAGACATTTTGATGCAATAATTCAGAGCAAGAGGTGTCAAGTTATCAGACACTGATAAATGAACAAAATATTGCAAGGGTGCTGATGTTTTAAGCACGTTTTTTATTTTAAGTAAAAAAAACCCCTTTGTGTCTGTGTCCTTTATAAAGTCTATACCTCCGGTACCTGGCATTACATTTTATGACACACCCGGCCCGGCCCGGCCCGGCAAGGTCTGTCAGATCCGGCCCTCATAACAAATGAGTTCAACACCCCTGATTGAAGGGACTGAAGAAGAAGAAGAAGAAGAGATTGGATTTATACCCCGCCCTTCACTTGGAGTCTCAGAGCGGCTTACAAACTCCTTTCCCTTCCCCTCCCCACAACAGACACCCTGTGAGGTGGGGAGGGGGGCTGAGAGAACTCTGATGCAAACTGCTCTTTCAGGAACAGCTGTGCCAGAGCTTGTGACTGACCCAAGGTCATCCAGCCAGGTGCAAGTGGAGGAGTGGGGAAATCAAACCTGGTTCTCCCAGATTAGAGTCCGTGCACTTAACCACGACACCAAACAAACTGAATGCTTGTTATGGGCTCTCTCTTCTCAAGACTATGCATCTATTGACTTCATTTGTACTCCCACCTTCCTCCCCAATGGGGGCCCAAAGTGGTTTACATCCTTCTCCCCTCTTCCATTTTATCCTCACAAGTACTGACATTCAGACTTGCTTCTGCCCTCAGTATTCTTTCGGCAGATTCAGATGCCATCTCCTATACCCCTTCTGACTTAGGCCTTAGAAGGACTGTTTGATTGATTGGTTGTTTCCGTATGTGTCGTGCAGCCAGGAGATCCTATGATCATCTGGCAGCCAGAAGTTTCAGCTCTCTAGTGTTATCCAGGGTGCACCACAAGGAGGCGAGCTAGAATTGCACCCAATGTGACCGAGTTCTTTGTACTCTCCCCAGCTGAATTTGAGTGGACTGAAAATTTAGATAGATAGGGGTCATTTCCTGCAGGAGCGCACAGGAGCGGAGTTCCTGCAGTAAGGAGCCCAGGGGGCGGGCACATGCAACAAGCCCCACCCCCTGCTCCCAGCAGCCCTCAGTCGGGCCACAAGGAGCAAGAGGTAGCCAGGTAAGTTGCAGAGCCCCCCCCCCGGCCCACCTTCAGGTACATAAGAACATAAGAGACGCCAATGTTGGATCAGGCCACAGGCCCATCCAGTCCAACACTCTGTGTCACACAGTGGCCAGAAATACCAGGTGCCATCAGGAGGTCCAGCAGTGGGGCCAGGACACTAGAAGCCCCCTCCCACTGTTGACCCCCCCCAAGCACCAAGAAGACAGAGCATCACTTGCCCCAGAGTCCTTCAGGTACAAGCTCTCTGTCCTCTGTGAGGGCAGATCTACACGTCCCTCCCCCCAATAGCTAGCAATCCAAAAGTGGAGCCTGAGCGGTGAGTGTTACCTTCTGACACACTTCCAGTGATGTCAGGGGGTGTGGCATATGCAAATAAGTTATGCTAATAAGTTATGCTAATGAGCTCTTTCACCTCTTTTTCTACGAAATGACCCCTGGATATTAGTATTTAGGGGGATTGCCCAATCGGTCTGCATAACCGCTTTATCTACTTGGTTACTTATTGTGTATTATTATATGCTTCTTGTGTGTAACTCTGCTGTATGATAAATAATAAAAAATAATCATATTCTCACAACAATCCTGCGAGGTAGGTTAGGCTAAGGGAATGTGACTGGCCCAAAGTCCTCCAGTGGCCCTCCATGAAAGAGCAGGGATTTGAAACTGAGTCTCCGGATCCTAGTCTGACACTCTAACCACTCTCCATGGTGGCTCTCTAGCCATATATTCTGCTGTTTTTAGGGAGAATGTTGTCATGATACTGTTGGAAATCTGTGAGTTGCAAGGTCTAAGTGTCAGTCATTACAGGGTTAATCTGTTTACCATGTGTGCTGTTGTTTAGCCTGACCTGGAAAGAAACCTGGCACAGAGCCAATGCAAACAAAGCCCTTGAAACTGAAGTCTGTTCACTAGCATTGATTGGTTAATGTATTCAGGTGATTTCCTTCTAGGGGTCAAGAAGAAGACTCTCCATTGCTGTAGACCGTGTGGTCAGTCTGTTCTGATGTGTAAAGATGTAGCCTTAGGTGACTCTGTTATTTTGCAGATTTCCCTGTGTACCCTTCCCTTAGAAATAAAGATTTTTACATAGGGACTCTCCAGTGAAGCAAAGATCCATTGCAAACTCTGAATATCTAAGTATTTTTGCCTATTTTCCAACATATACTACTTTGATTATGATTTATTGAGGATTTAAAGGTTGTTACCCTCCATGGGTTCCAGGTGTGCCGGGGGAAAGGTTTGGCATAAAAATAGTTTAAATTAAAAAAACCAAAAAAACAAAAAACATTGGGGCCAGATAGGAGCCCTTCCTTTTTGCCAGACGGCTCCTTCCAATGCACTTAGAACACTGGACGTGCATCTGGGACCTTGCTTAAGAATATAAGAACATAAGAGAGAAGCCAATGTTGGATCAGGCCAAAGGCCCATCCCGTCCAACACTCTGTGTCACACAGTAGCCAAAAACACCAGGAGCCTTCAGGAGGTCCTGCAGTGGGGCCAGGACACTAGAAGCCCTCCCACTGTTGCCCCCCCCCGGCACCAAGAACACAGAGCATCACCTGCTCTAGACGTAAGAACATAAGAGAAGCCATGTTGGATCAGGCCACAATACAGGCCTTTCTCACAATACAAGAACTCGTGGGCATTCCATGAAATTGCTGAGCGGTTGGGTTAGAACGGATAAAAGGAAGTACTTCTTCACCCAAAGAGTGATTAACACATGGAATTCACTGCCACAGAAGGTGGTGGCGGCTACAAGCATGGACGGCTTCAAAAGGGAATTAGATAAGCATATGGACCAGAGGTCCATCAGTGGCTATTAGCCACAAGGTATAGATAGGGGCTCTGGGGCAAGGGATG
>NW_015169997.1:3967-14265 GCF_001447785.1 Gekko japonicus | reverse complement strand
CCCCCCCCCAAGCACCAAGAATACAGAGCATCCCTTGCCCCAGACATAAGAACATAAGAGAAGCCGATGTTGGATCAGGCCAGTGGCCCATCCAGTCCAGCACTCTGTGTCACACAGTGGCAAAAAACACCAGGAGCCATCAGGAGGTCCAGCAGTGGGGCTAGGACACTAGGAGCCCTCCCAATGTTGCCCCCCCCAAGCACCAAGAAGACAGCGCATCACTTGCCCCAGAGTCCCTATCTATACCTTGTGGCTAATAGCCATTGATGGACTTCTGCTGCATATGCTTATCTAATTCCCTCTTGAAGCTGCCCATGCTTGTAGCCACCACCACCTTCTAATCCCCATAAAGTCATGAAGTTCACTGTATGATTGTTGGTGAAATCTCTCTCAGCCTAACCGTACTTTACAAGGTTCTCTGAGGATCAAAGAAGAAGAGTTGGTTTTTATACCGCCCTTCTCTCTACCCAAAGGAGTCTCAGAGTGGCTTACAATCTCCTTCCCTCCTTCCCTCCACAACAGTCACCTTGTGAAGTAGGTGGGGCTGAGAGTGCTCTGAGAGAACTGTGACTAGACCAAGGTCTCCCAGCTGGCTTCACATGGAGGAGGAGGAGTGGGGAAGCAGGCCCGGTTCTCCAGATTAGAGTCTGCTACTCTTAACCATCACACCAGACGGGCTCTCTTCGTAAAAATGGGAAAGAGAGAACGATGGAGAGCTTTCTAGGATTCTTGGGGGACGAGCTGGGTGGAAAAGTTAATGGATTCCACAGTGAATCCTATTCGTTTGCCCCGACTACAATTTCCCTGTTGAATATGTGTCTCAGCGAAAAGTGACTTTTCTAATAGAGCCTTTAATCTAGAACATTAGGGATTACTATAGCAAGGCACTTATTATGGATCAGGCATTGCCCTATACTTTTATTTACTTAGCGATAATGATCCTAAGATTACTTTGGCAACAGCAACATTTGCCTCAGTCCTTACTTTAATTTTATTCTCACAACTCTGCCTTTCCAATCACCTCCTGCCTGGTCCTTTTAACTGGAGATGCCGGGGATTGAACCTGGGACCTTCTGCATGCCAAGCAGAGGCTCTGCCACTGAGCCACAGCCCCTCTTTACAGCTCTCCAGGGTCTCAGGTGGAGGTCTTTCCCATCACCTCCTGCCTGATCCTATTTAACTGGAGCTGCCGGGGATTGAACCTGGGACCTTCTGCATGCCAAGCAGAGGCTCTGCCACTGAGCCACAGGCCCACTTTACAGCTCTCCAGGGTCTCAGGCACAGGTCTTTCCCGTCACCTCCTCCCTGATCCTTTTTATCTAGAGATGCTGGGGACTGAACCTGGGACCTTCTGCAGGCCAAGCAAGATGCTCTACCACTGAGCCACAGCCCCTCTTTAAAGAACTCCAGGGTCTCAGGTGGAGGTCTTTCCAATCACCTCCTGCCTGGTCCTTTTAACTGGAGATGCCGCCGGGGGATTGAACCTGGGCCCTTCCGCATGCCAAGCAGATCCTCTTCCACTGAGCCACAGCCCCTCTTTACAGCTCTCAGGCAGAGGTCTTTCCCATCACCTCCTGCCTGGTCCTTTTCTAACTGGAGATGCCAGGGACTGAACCCGGGACCTCCTGCATGCCAAGCAGAGGCTCTTCCACTGAGCCACAGCCCCTCTTTACAGCTCTCCAGGGTCTCAGGCGGAGGTCTTTCACCTTACTTCCTGCCTGGTCCTTTTAACTGGAGACGCTAAGGATTGAACCTGGAACCTTCTGCATGGAAAGCAGAGGATTTTCCACTGAGCCACAACCCATTCCCAAAGCACTACAGCATGTGATGCAATTCTGTACTGCCTCTCATTCTGTGAGAATATCCCCATCTCTGGGTCACCCAATATATGTCAAGTCATGATCAAAGGGCTCACCTGCCTGACACCAAAGCTCTGTGCAGTATTCTTCAAGTTGATTGAAATTGTCAGGCATACCAGGCAACCAAGACTTGAAGTTCACCAGAGATCTATCGGACCATCTCCAGCGTCTATTCTGTGGTGACAAGAAAGAAATTTTGGTTGGGGGGGGGGGAACCAAGGCAACGAAAGGTACATTTATTTAGGAAATGTGCCTGCTGCCTTCCCAGAGACTTATCCAACATAGACTTAAAACCAACAGCACAAAAACAAACTAGATGGTTTAAAGTCGGTTATCATATCACCTCTCCGTCGTCTCCTCTCCAGGCTCAACATGCCCAGCTCCTTCAACCTTTCCTCAGAAGACTTGGTCTCCAGACCCCTCACCCTCTTCGTTCCCTCCTCTGGACACATTCCAGCTTGTCAATATCCTTCTTAAATTGTAGTGCCCAAAACTGAACACAATACTCTAGGTGAGGTCTAACCAGACCAGAGCAAAGTGGTACCATCACTTCACGTGATCTGGACACTATACTTCTCCTTCTTCTTCTTTTTTAAAAAGATTTTATTAATCGTTTTGACACTATGCTTCTGTTGATACAGCCCAAAATCGCATTTACCTTTTTAGCAACCACATCACACTGCTGACTGCTGACTGATGTTCAGTGTGTGGTCTACTAAGACCCCTAGATCCTTTTCGCACATACTACTGCCAAGACAAGTCTCCCCCAACCTATAATTATGCATTTGATTTTTCCTACCTAAATAAAGAACTTTACAATTATCCTAATTGAAATTCATTTTAGTTCTTTTAGCCCAGTTTTCCAGCCTGTCAAGAACATCCTGTACCTGACTGTCTTCTACTGTATTTGTTATCCCTCCCAATTTAGTATCATCTGCAAATTTAATAAGCATTCCCTCTATCCCTTCATCCAAACCATTGATGAAGATGTTGAACAAAACAGGTCCCAGGACAGATACTTGAGCCAACCACTTGTCACTCCTCTCCAAGAAGATGAGGGACCATTCACAAGCACTCTTTGGGTACAATCTGTCAACCGAACTGTCATAGGATCCAAACCACATTTTTCCAGCTTGTCAACAAGTATATTATGTGGAACCTTATCAAAAGCCTTACTGAAATCAAGATAAACTATGTCTACAGCATTCCCCTGATCCAGCAAGGTAGTAACTTCCTCAAGAAAAGAGATATGGTTAGTGTGACATGACTTGTTCTTGAGAAACCCATGCTGGCTCTTATTAATTACAGCCGTCCTTTCTAAATGCTCAAGGACTGTCTGTTTGATTATTTGTTCTTTGTTGGTCTTAAAGGTGCCACTGGACTCTCAATTTGTTATCTTCCTGTGTTGAACACACTTTGCCATTAGGAAGCTCCTCCTCAAACTTAGACAAAAACTCTTTTGCTGGGGTTTGTATCGATGAGTTCATTTGCTGTAGTTTATATCCATTATACCCCATTTAATTGATTGGATCGATTGATTTTCATTGATTTCAAGGCCTTTTGTGAAGAACATTGTTTTCAATCCTGCAGTAGGAAAATATTGTTGGAATGTAGTGAGTGAACACAGACGAGCCTGGCAGATACTCACCCTCTGGGGGTTATGCAGTCCGATGAAGACGTTGACGCAGTCTTGCTGGTTGGCCTGGATGTGTCTGGCCAATACGGCTCCCTCCGCTCGGCTACCAATGGAAGCGAGGTGGCCATTGGTGCCTTGGCTTTGGCAGTCAATCTGGGGGAGGGACACAGGAGAGACCTTTTTTTACCCCAGGGGGCAGGGAGAGGAGGGGGAGGGGCAATCTGTGGCCAGCCAGGGCTGCAAGGTCAATAGTATTATGATTATGATTAAAACCAGGGGGGGGGGGGAGCCAACGGAAGCAAAGATGTGGGGAAAGGGACCCCCCCTCCCTACAAGTTTCTTGCTGGTCCCCCCCCCCCTTGCAATTTCTAATGCCTCTAAGCAGCACCTGCTTTATTATCATGTTTGCTTATCTGCATCGCTTGAGAGAAAGGCTGAACCTTCTGGCGTCTCTCATTCTCCATTATGTGTAAGAACGTAATCTGGTTTCAGACCTGAACGGTTTATGATGGGGTTCACACCAAGCCTCTCTCTGCCTCCAGCTCTTCCCTTCTCCCCTCCCTTTTTTGTGACTTTCTCCATAAAAGGTAGACTATGACCTCCTTCGTAGCATCTGAAGAGGTGAGTTCTTGGAATCAATGTTGTCAGTCTTAAAGGTGCCTCCGGACTTCTCTTTCAACTGGACATGCCTATTGGTCCTTTTATTAGTCACACTCCGTTACAGATGGGTTCCCCCTCCAGTCCCGTCAACATGGCGATAAAAGGATGGGGATACCGTACTTTTTGGAAAACTGAATTCATATTTCCGTGGATTTTTTTGGTGTTAAATTATCCATTTCAACCGCTTCAGTCACTTCGTTAATAAAATCCCATCTATCTGGTGTCTTTTCATTCTTCCAGAACTTAGCCCATACTATTCTTGCTGCTGTCAATAAGTGGATTACCACATAGTCAAATGCATATAAATGGATAGAAACGAGCACTCAGTTAGAGTGAATCATTGTAAACTTTTTTTTTTACTTAGTCATGTATAGAGGAATACAACTCATGAAAAGAGGAAGGATCTGTTTTATGTAATATGTTTTATGTCTTGTTTTCTTTGTGTGTGTGTTTTTCCCTGGTTTTGTCCATGTGTATGTATGTAAAAGGTAAAGGTAAAGGTTCCCTTGCTCGAAAGCCAGTTGAATCTGACTCTAGGGTTGCGGTGCTCATCTCTGTTTCCAAGCTGAAGAGCCAGCGCTGTCCAAAGACGTTTCCGTGGTCATGTGGCTGGCATGACTAAACACCAAGGCACACGGACCTTCCCACCAAAGTGGTCCCTATTTATCTACTTGCAATTTCTTGCTTTCAAACTTCTAGGTTGGCAGGAGCTGGAGATAGAGACGGGAGCTCACTCCATCATGCGGCACACTCAGGTCTCGAACTGCCGAATGACCGACCTTCCACAGCCTGCAGTTCAGCGTTTTAACCACTTGAGCCACCACAGCTCCATGTATGTATGTAAGTAAATAAATAAAAATTGTTTAAAAAAAAGGACGGGGATACGAACTCATGCAGAAAAGCCTGTGCCCTGCCCTGGATTGCCCAGGATAGCCCCAGGCCATCAGATGTCGGAAGCTAAGCAAGGTCACCCCTGGTCAGTATTTGGACGGGAGACCACCAAGGGAGTCCTGGGTTGCTATGCAGAAGCAGCAATGGAAACAAGCCCAGCCTGCTCTCGGTGTTTCTTGGAAGCTAAGCAGTTTTGGCCCGGGTTTGCACTTGGATGGGAGACCACCAAGCGAGTCCTGGGTTGTAAAGCAGAGGCAGGCAACGGCAAACTGCCTCTTGCCTCTTGCCTCGAAAACCCTCCCGGGTCACCATTCAGACTCCTCCTGAATGCCAGTATTCATGTGCGTTCATCTATTTTTCAAGGGTGCCCCCCTATCTGTGGCTATCTAAATCCACAGATCAGGGCCACAGTGAAACTTAGCCGGTTTTTCTGCAAATAGGGCCTCCCTGTCCTGTCCACGAAATCCCCAGAGGCGTCCGGATGGCAGGAGGCTGAATTCCCTTCCTTAGTAGAGAATGGCCAGGAAGGACCCCTTACCTCTGCCTCCGCCCAGTTCATTTTGTCCTCGAAGAATCCGTAGCAGCTGCCTTGGTAGAACATCCATCCCGTCGGGCACGACAAGGCTCCCACACCTGCTCGGGGGGTGGGGGAGAGACGGAAGGACCAGTGGGGGGGGGAGAAGGAGGGGGGGTCATGTGTTAAATGACTGTGACTCCGGAGAGAAGGACTGGGTGTGAGGAGAGGTGGCGGGGGACGGGACCTTGGGTGCTAGGGGGTTGGCAAAGAGCCTCTGTTTCCAGAGCGGTCAGACACTTTCTCTTCCAGAACCAGAGAATCATTTCAGTGTTTGCGTCTAGAGCGGGGCTCCCCAACGTGCCGCCCACGGGCACGATTACGCCCACCGACACTTTTCTTGACCCCCCCACCCAGTGTTTTTAGAAGGTGGGTTCTGATTGGGCACTGACGAGCCAACTGGCTCTGCAAATTAAAATAATGTTTCCCAGGGGCAGCTGCCACTACAGCATCTGTTTTATCTCTCACTCCTTTTTCTCAATGTCCTTTTAGAAATTACCCCTCTCCTCCCTTGCCCTTGCGCTTTCTCTCTGTGTTTGGCTCCGCCTCCCGGGGCAGCCATTTTGTGGGTGTGCCCACTGCCCTGTCACAGAATTCCAAAGGCGCCCCAGGGGCTCGAAGAGATGAGGGGGCCCTGGCCGAGAGAGCTCCTTCTGAAGCTGTTCCTCTTTAGATCCCTGTGCCCTTGGGAAACGAACCCTATATCAGTGGGGTTTTCTGGAACCCTCCTGTGAGTGAGACATGACAGAAGCCTGCTTATGGGACGGTCCCTAAAAAGGAAGGAAGGGTTCTGCAATATATACATTTCCACATCTCTGGGAACTGTTATGTGCAAACGTTACGTGCAAACAGGTGCAGAGTAAGTTAAGTTGGTCCTCAGTAGAAACTCAACTCTTGGGAATGGGCCGGCGACCAGGAACCAAAGGAAGGCCAGGCCAAAACCGGAGAGAAGCCCCATCTTCCTTCTTCCGGTCCTGTGGAGAGGAAGAGCAGACGGTTAAAAGAGAGGAGGCTGAGAGAGAGACGCAGATGATGACCCCTTGGAATGGCCTCGGCCATCACTCGTGGTGTCAGAACCGAGCTGGGAAAACGAGGCTGGTGCCTTTAAACATGACACGGAAGGCAACAATACTGTGGCCACTGATACTGTGCCACTGAGTCACAGGCCCATGAGCACACATGAATCACACCATCAGTCCATCAAGGTCAAGGTTGTCTACTCAGACTGGCAGCGGCTCTCCAGGGTCTCAGGCGGAGGTCTTTCCCATCACCTCCTGCCTGGTCCTTTTAACTGGAGATGCCGGGGATGGAACCTGGGACCTTCTGCACCATGGGCGTAATCTTGGTGGGGGCGGCGGGCTGTCAGCCCCCGCCGAAATTTTAAGGAAGGTGCTCAGCCTCCCCCGGGAGCCACCCTTGCTCCTAGCACAGCAATGCCTCTGGTCCAGCCCCAGGCCCCCCCCCCCGGGAAATTGGAAAGTCTACACCCTTGCTGCATGCCAAACAGAGGCTCTACCCCTGAGCCAAGGCCCCTCTTTGCAGCTCTCCAGGGTCTCAGGTGGAGGTCTTTCCCATCACCTCCTGCCTGGTCCCTTTTAACTGGAGATGCCGGGGATTGAACCTGGGACCCTCTGCATGCCAAGCAGAAGCTCTGCCACTGAGCCACAGCCCCCCTTTACAGCTCTCCAGGGTCTCAGGCAGAGGTCTTTCCCGTCACCTCCTACGTGGTCCTTTTTAACTGGAGATGCCGGGGATTGAACCTGGGACCTTCTGCATGCCAAGCAGAGGCTCTGCCTCTGAGCCACAGCCCCTCCTTACAGCTCTCCAGGGTCTCAGGCGGAGGTCTTTCCCATCACCTCCTGCCTGGTCCTTTTTAACTGGAGATGCCGAGGATTGAACCTGGGACCTCCTGCATGCCAAACAGAGGCTCTGCCACTGAGCCCCACAGCCCCTCCTTACAGCTCTCCAGGGTCTCAGGTGGAGGTCTTTCCCATCACCTCCTGCCTGGTCCTTTTTAGCTGGAGATGCAGGGGATTGAACCTGGGACCTTCTGCATGCGAAGGAGAGGCTCTGCCACTGAGCCACGGCCCCAGACAACTCTGTCCCAAGTGGAATCTGAGGATCTGGCCAACTAGCCACCCTGGGAGATTTCAAGGGTTCACTACGGCTCAACTCCAGAACCAACAGTGGCCCTGAACACCTTTATTGGTGCATACATATAACATGTGAACAGCACGCCAGTAACACTGTTTTTAATTCCAGACCCCTCCAGCACCAAGGGATTACAATTACAAAATGTAAAAGTTCTTTTGGGCATGCTGAGACGTCTTTCCCCCTCCACTGGGTCCCGATTTCTCTGTCTTGGACTCGGATCATCCTGGTGTCCACTAGTCGAAAGGACACAGCAAGGCCGGGGAATCCATTTTCAAAGTGGCAGTCTGGGATGCTGAACTCCAGGGACAGGGAATCCCTCGCGGCTGAGCATCCAAGCCACACACAGACCCAGGTTGGCTGGTGCAGGTACTCACCTTTCCCTCCGTCCAGCTGGTTTATCCGATGAGATGACGACTCAGTCTCCCTCCCACCTGTGCAAACGACAACATTTCTTGCGGGCCTTTATAGTCTGTATGTGTGGGTGTGTCTGTACAGGATTTTGGCAAAATTAACTGAAAAGCAAACACTTCAGGTTTGGCCCATTTCTCTGGAAGTATTTTGCATATCCTCTGTTATTTCAAACACATTTATCTTGTGCAAACACATATGGTTTGTGCACTGGGTGTGAGAAATGTCCCCTGATCTCTCTTTTCCTTCCTCAAGGGTGTCACAGATACGGTCAGCGCCAGGCAGTGTTCCCTCTAAGCTGAGCTAGTGTGAGCTAGCTGACAGTTTTTTAGCCTCCGGCTCACACATTTTTGTCCTAGCTCAGGAAGGATGGCTACAGATCAAACTAATTTATGCAGTAGTCAAATGCTCGCTCACAACTTTAATGCCAGTAGCTCACAAAAAAGAATTCTTGCTCACAAGACTCCACAGCTTAGAGGGAACATTGGCGCCAGGGGTCATTTCCTGCGGGAGCGCACAGGAGCGGAGCTATGGCAGTAAGGTGCCCAAGGTTGCACATGCAACCAGCCCCGCCCCCTGCTCCCAGAAGCCCTCAGTCGGGCCACGAGGAGCAAGAGGTAGCCAGGTAAGTTGCAGAGTCCACCCCATCCAGCCTTCAGGTGCAAGCTCTACATCCTCTCTGAGGGCAGATCTGCGTGTCCCCCCCCCCACAGCTAGCAATCCAAAACAGTCCAGTGGCACCTTTAAGGCCAAGGTTTATTCAAGTACAAGCTCTCCCTCCTCTGTGAGGACAGATCTGCACGTTCTCCCCCCCCCCAATAGCTAGCAATCCAAAACAGTCCAGTGGCACCTTTAAGACCTTTAAGTTTTATTCAGGGACAAGCTCTCACTCCTCTGTGAGGACAGATCTGCACTTTCCCCCCACCCCAATAGCTAGCAATCCCAAACAGTCCAGTGGAGCCTGAGCGGTGGGTGTTGCCTTCTGACACACTTCTGGCGATGTCAGGGGGTGTGGCATATGCAAATAAGCTATGCTAATAAGTTATGCTAGTGAGCTCCTGCACCTCTTTTTCTGTGAAATGACCCCTGTTAGCGACACAGGGGCACAGTTGCTGGACTTGACCGAAAACACCATGGAGGACATTTCTGCACACCAGGAACAGAGCCGGTCTAGGCATTCAGTTTTACGTGCCAAATAGGGAGCTTAGTGTCCCAGAACAAAAGAGCTTTGGAGAGAGTCTCTCGGTGGCCCAGTCTACATCTAGCATTTGCTCTGCTGGCTTACCAAACCCACACTGGAACGGAAAAATATGCGGCTCGAAACCACATTCAAAGACCCTGGGCCAACACCGTACTGACTGCAGAGTCACCCCTGAATGGCCATGAAACAGCCAGAAATCTATGCCGGCGGCTACCGTAAAACCGAGAGATCGAAGGAAGTGAAAGCGGCCTGCTGTCTGGACGCTGCCATAAAAGCCGACAATCAAAGAAAGTGAAAGTGGCATGCGACGCAGAGGGGGATTTCTGTTCCAGCCTGGGTTTGGTACGACAGCGGAGCAAATGCTAGAGTCATAAGAACATAAGAACATAAGAGATGCCAATGTTGGATCAGGCCAAAGGCCCATCCAGTCCAACACTCTGTGTCACACAGTGGCCAGAAATACCAGTGCCATCAGGAGGTCCACCAGTGGGGCCAGGACATTAGAAGCCCTCCCACTGTTGACCCCCCCCCAAGCACCAAGAAGACAGAGCATCACTTGCCCCAGAGCCCCTATCTATACCTTGTGGCTAATAGCCACTGATGGACCTCTGCTCCATATGCTTATCTAATTCCCTCTTGAAGCCGTCCATGCTTGTAGCCGCCACCACTTCCTGTGGCAGTGAATTCCATGTGTTAATCACTCTTTGGGTGAAGAAGTCCTTTTATCTGTTCTAACCCGACTTCTCAACTATTTCATTGAGTGCCCACAAGGAGTTCTTGTACTGTGAGAAAGGGAGAAAAGTATCTCTTTCTCTACCTGCTCTTTCCCATGCATAATCTTATAAACCTCGATCATGTCACCCCTCAGTCGTCGTTTCTCCAAGCTAAAGAGCCCTAAGCGCCTTAACCTTTCCT
>NW_015169997.1:0-3733 GCF_001447785.1 Gekko japonicus | reverse complement strand
GCGCAAAGCGCGCGCGCGCAAGGACAAACAACGAACTCCCGGCCGGGACGGAGCCTCCCCCGCTGGTGAGTTGAAAGCATTTGGCAACCCTACCAGCCACACAAACACACAGATGCTGGGGCAGAATCATTCGGCCGTGGAAGGCTAGTCTGAGTGAGGCAAATAAAAGGGAGCACGGGCTTCAGCAAAGAAAACGCAAGTCGGTGGTCAGACAGGCAAAAAGGGAGTATTGAGGACCATATTGCAAGAAACATCAAGACCAACAACAAAAATTTCCTCAAAATACATTAGAAGCAGGAAACCAGCCAGGGAGGCAGTGGGGCCATTGGATGACCGAGGGGTAGAAGGAGTACCGAAGGATGATAGGGAATTGGCAGAAGGGCTGGATGCATTTTTTGCCTCTGTTTTCCCTGTGGAAGATGGGAGGTGTTTCCTCGTTCCAGCACTGAGGTGTCGAAAGACCTGAGTCAGACTGAGGTCACGAGAGAGGAGGTCCTACGACTTAAAACTTAAAAACTAATAAATCACCAGGCCCGGATGGCATATATCCGAGAGTTCTGAAAGAACTCAAATGTGAACTTGTGGATCTCCTGACATAAATATGTAATATTTCCTTAAAATCTGCCTCCATTCCTGAGGACTGGAAGGTAGCAAAGGTCACTCCCATCTTTAAAAAGGGTTTCACGGGAGACCCGGGAAATTACAGGCCAGTCAGTCTGACATCGATACCAGGTAAATTGGTGGAAACTGTTATTAAATAGAGATTACAGATTACAGTCCGCACTCTTAACTACTACACCAAACACGTGGACAAGGTTGACCCAATAGATGTTGTTTAGCTAGACTTCCAGAAATCTTCTGATAAAGTTCCTCCTCAAGGGCTCCTAAGTAAACTCAGTAGTCATGAGATAAGCGGACAAGTCCTCTTGTGGATTAGAAACAGGTTAAATAACAGGAAACAGAGAGTGAATATAATGAGGCAGTTTTCACATTGGAAGGTAGTAACCATTGGGGTATCGCAGGGCTCAGCACTTGTTAATTAATGATTTGGAGTGATAATATATATATATTTGATTTGGAGTGATAATATATATATATATAAATTAAGGAGTTGGAGTTGTAAGCTGCTCTGAGACTCCTTTGGGGAGTGAAGGGTGGGATATAAATACAATCTCTTCCTCCCCCCCTTTCTTCTTCTAGTTGAGGAGAGACAGTTTGGTGTAGTGGTTAAGTACGGGGACTCTGATCTGAGAGCACCGGGTTTGATTCCCCACTCCTCCACTTGCACCTGGCTGGATCACCTTGGGCAAGCCATAGTTCTGACAAGAGCTGTCCTTGAAAAAGAGCCGTTTCTCCTTGAAAAAGAGCCGTTTCTCTCAAGAGCCTTCTCAACCCCACCGACCTCCCAGGGTGTCTGTTGTGGGGAGGGGAAGGGAAAGGAGTTTGCAAGCCACTCTGAGACTCTTTCAGGTAGTGAAGGGTGGGTAGAAATCCAATCTCCTCCTCCTCCTCCTTCTCCTCTTCTTCTTCTTCGTCTTCGTCTTCCTCCTCTTTTTCTTCTTTCCCATTTTTCTCCCACAAAGCAAGACTTACAAAAACAAAACAAAAAATTAAATGCCAGAAACTTCCTTTGTGGGGCTCCAAGGGTCGCTTATGGTACAGCCCACAGCCCTAAAAGTGAGGCAAGTCTCCTATGGCTCCATCTGTCCCACCAATAAAAGAGGCTCCTCTGGTCAGCACGCATGACGGGGCCTTTTCCATGGCAGCCCCCCAATCATGGAACAGCCTCACTGGTCCCCTCCCTGTTGATCTTCAGGAGGCAGTTGAAGACAGTTTTATTGAGGACTGCATTTCGACTGATTTAGCATTTTATTATTGGCAGCCCCATTTTGGAATTTTTTAACTGTGACCTTTATGGGTTTTATAATAGTTGTTTTCGTTGCGTGTTTTTTAAAAATATTTTATTAAAGTCACAAACTGCCTCGAGTTCCACCAGCGAGAAGAGCAACTAATATATGTTTGAAATAAATAACTAAAAAGAGAACTGGTTACTCTCCTTGGGCCCAAGGCCACAGGTGGCTGATTACTTGATATGCGTGCACTGAAATTTAAGGGGAATCCAGGACATTGGCTCGAAACACTTGAAGGCCACATGAGCTGATCTTCAAGAGCTCCTGTACATAACCTCAAGAGAGCTCCAACAGTTGCCAAGGAAGCTGAAGAGGAACACGGGTTTCCCCCTGGCCTGTTTGAGCCAGTTCGGTGCAGTGGTTAAGTGCGCGGACTCTAATCTGGGAGAACCGGGTTTGATTCCCCACTCCTCCACTTGCAGCTAATGGATGACCTTGGGCAAGCCCTAGTTCTGTCAGAGCTGCCGATGAAAGGACAGTTTCTGTCAGAGCTCTCTCAGCCCCACCTTCCTCACAGGGTGTCTGTTGTGGGGAGGGGAAGGGAAAGGTGTCTATAAGCCGTTTTGAGACTCCGAGTGAAGGGCAGGGTAGAAATCCAATCTCTTCTTCTTAAGAACTTAAGAACATAATGTTGGATCAGGCCAAAGGCCCATCCAGTCCAACACTCTGTGTCACACAGTGGCCAAAAATACCAGGTGCCATCGGGAGGTCCAGCAGTGGGGCCAGGACTTTAGAAGCCCTCCCACTGTTGACCCCCCAGGCACCAAGAAGACAGAGCATCACTTGCCCCAGAGTCATACATCTTGCAGAGAGAGACAGAGAGAATACAATGGCAAAGAATTTTACAGAGAAGTCTTTGGCTTTGTCACTCTCTTCTTAACCCATTGATTTCACTGTGATTTGACTGGAGTAATTGTTTGGGAATGTAATCCAAATAATGTGTTGTGTGTATACTGAAAATCGCGTACAATAACAAAAATACAAAGAAGTTCTGGTGCAGTTGGTTTACTAGAAGGGGACGGAACCCAAGTCTAAGCACTTAACATAAGGATAATTATTAGGAAACAAGGAGAACCCAATTACCATCTTATATGAGAGGCTGGAACAAGACCCAGGAGATGGTCTCAGAGTTGTATGCTCAACAGAGACGTTTATCACCATTCTATCAGAAAAAGACACCAAAGCAGGCAGAAGCCAGACCAAGAATCAAGAAGCACCCAGGGACGTCACTCACAACTTCTCCAATGGCACTTTACAATTCATAACAAAATTGCTGTTAAATACTGGGTTCTGGACGCATTGCAGTGATCAGCTCTATTTTATTTAGTGATTTCTGCACACTAAGAGGACAAGCAGCAAGTCTCGAGCCCTGCTTATAAAGCATGCAAGCATCACATCCAACACACACCCACTCCCAGGGAAAGGCTATTTACATTACACCACTTATCTATTGGTCTACTCCAGGATCCTGGTGAGCTACAGTTCTAGAGTAACAAGCTCAACCAGTTCCCGGTACACCTTGAGGGATGGCTTAGGCTCAATACATAACAATTGTTGACCAAATTTTCTGCATCCCAACATGTTCCTGAAAGACCCACCTAGCAGGGGGTTGGACTAGATGTCCTGTATGGCCCCTTCCAACTCTGTGATTCCATGATTCTATCTAAATTTTTGTTTGTTTATTATTTAATTGGATTCGTATCCTGCTCTCCCTGTCTCCAGGCTCACCAAGGACACCAACTCCATTGCCTTGACTCAGAGACTTCTACTCCTCGGCCTACAGACACCTTTATCGTGTTTCCTTCTCCAAGGGTCCCCACCTC
>NW_015169996.1:16325-20494 GCF_001447785.1 Gekko japonicus | reverse complement strand
TCTTCTTTTGAATTTCTTCTTAAGTTTCTGGCTCTAAGTCGTTATTTGTGTGTGTCATTGTCCATTCTAGAATAATCCTGGCTGATGGCAAAATTCATTACAGTGTTTTCCAGGATTATGCTTGCATAGATATGTACAAAAACACAGTGCTATGTGACATTTGCAGTTTATTTATTTTTACTAATTAAAGCCTAAACTACAGAATTGTCACAGAAAAATGCCACTTGCAGAAGGCTGGAAAATGTTAATGCAATGAATAGTTTTGTTACCGTCTCTTATTTTGTTACACTCTCTTACACAGTCTCTTAAACTAAAGGACTGTGGACTGGACTGGAGGATAGTTAGGTGGATAGAAAACTGGTTGGAGAACTGCACTCAGAGAGAGTAGTTGTCAATGGCATTCCATCTGACTGGAGGGAGGTGTCCAGTGGGGTGCCACAGGGCTCGGTTCTTGGCCCAGTACTTTTCAATATTTTTATAAATGATCTGAATGAGGGTGTGGAGGGGCTACTAATTAAATTTGCAGATGACACTAAATTGGGAGGAGCAGCGAACACACCAGAAGATATAGAATTCAATGAGATCTGAACACGCTGGAAAAGTGGGCAGATGTGAATAAGATGCAATTTAACAAGTGCTGGGTAACAAAAATGAGGAACACACATACTGGATGGGGGATACACTTCTGAGTAGCAGTGTGTCTGAACAAGATCTTGGGCTAAGGGTGGACCAAAAGTTAAATATGAGCAGCCAGTGTGATGCAGGAACAAAAAAGGCTAATGCGAACTTGGGGTATATCAACAGAGACATAACATCCAAATCACAAGATATCATAGTCCTGCTGTGTGTAGAATGGCCAGGAGAGCCTAAGATTGTCTGGCAGCCAGGAGTTCTAGCTATTTTAGTGTTATGCACCACTAGGTGGTAAGCTAGACTAGTTTACAAGGCAAGAGAACAAGGCAAAATGGTTTGCCATTGCCTGGCTCTGCATCACACCTTGGTACTCCTTGGAGGCCTCCCATCCAAATACTAGCCAGGGCCGACCCTGCTTAGCTTCTGAGATCTGACAGGATCGGGCTTGCCTGGGCTATCCAGGTCAGGGCCCCAGGATGGTATGGTGTAATAAAGTACTGTTAAATGTTCTGACACACACAATATCTCATTATGTTATAGTGTCAGATTAGGATCTGAGAGACCCAGGTTCAGATTCTGGCTCTGCAATGGAAGTTTTCCAGGTGACCTTGGGCTAGTCACACATTGTCAGGGTTGTTAGGATTACATGGAAGAAAGGGGGATGATCTAAAGTGTTTTGGGTCCCCACTGGGGAGAAAGGCAGGGTATAAATGAAGTAAAAAATAAATACATTTTTCTTACCCTCTCACAATGTGTTCTTTATTTTGGACCTGGGGAGCTGTTGGTTGATGGCACACATCATATAGTTTCAACCTGTGCTTCCCCCTATCCCCTTTGCAAGTGAGGGTCCTTGCAGTAAAAGGACCCTACCATCAAATATCATTTACCTTGAAAACCTGATTTCTAAAGCCACCCTGTTAAAGTAATTACGCTATACTGTACTATTTGCATGCTTCCAGGAGGTCGAACTTTGATTCTTAGAAGGATAAGGTCTCATGGGACTACATTAATCTCAGCTCTCTGATCTCCTGAAGCAAATATAAGTCGCTGCTTGTTAAACTGACAGCACTCAGCATTTTCTCTTTTCAGAGGATTTAAGACAGCTGTGTTCTTTGCATTGCATTTTAATAGCCAGGACCTAGATAGTTATATAAACACTTCCTATCGATCAAGTGGAATATATGTTTATTCTTTTCTTCTTTTCCCCTCCAAGCCTTGTTGAATCAGCTACCAGTTAATTAGAGTGAAGCGGGGTCTGGAAGGTTCAAATATGATCCTTAACTGCTGCTCTCTCTTCTTCCTGAGAGCCAGTTTGATGCAGTGGTTAAGAACAATAGACTTTAATCTGGAGAACTGGGTTCCCCACTCCTCCACATAAAGCCAGCTGGGTGACCTTGGGTCAATCACAGTTTTTTCAGCCCAAAATATAAATCTAGCTCACCACAAAAGGAGCCAGACAATCTTCAGTTCTACATCCACTGCCATACGATAATTTTCTCCTTTGCCTTCTCTGGGTGCTTCCACAAGGTAAAGGTAAAAGGTAAAGGTTCCCTTGCTTGAAAGCCAGTCGAATCTAACTCTAGGGTTGCGGTGCTCACCTCCGCTGTCCGAAGATGTTTCCGTGGTCATGTGGCCGGCATGACTAAACACCAAGGCGCACGGAACACTGTTCCACAAGGAACAAAGATCCAAATCATTTCTGGCTACAGGACTGATTGAAATTGTCATGAGATGTAAAGAGAGAAAGACACTGGGATGGGAAGCCTAAAGCTTTGAAAACATTTTCCCCTTTAATGCTTTGGGGGGAGGTTTGGGGGAGGAACCATCTTGGCAGTCTCCAGAAGCCTAACATTAAAATGGTGGGTGAGCCACATGGACCTTCTGCAAACCACCGAACTTAAGAATCGCTTGGGATCAATCCATTTGGAGGATAGAGTGCAATCCGCCAAGTTAACTGCCAAGATCATGACCAGTGTGCAAGATCAAATCAGAGAATCACGAAGAGAAAACCATGCAAATTTACAAGGAAGGGCAAGAAAGGGCAAGAAATTAGCTTTATTATGCAGCTGCGCTCGGGCATTGGCAAAAATACCCCAATTTTTTTCAATTTAGTGGCACAAGACTCCAGAGCTTCTGCCAGAGGACTCCTCCACCATACAAATTGCACTATGCATCAAAGAATTGTGGTAAACATGCCTTAAATAAATAAAATTAAGCCTAAACAGAACATACACCCTTAGAAATTCTGATTCTACACTTTAGCACTTTGTTCATGTTCGGCTGAACTTCTGTATTTCATGTTGTTGTTGTTCAGTCGCAAAGTCCAACTCTTTGCAACCCCATGAACCACATCACGCCAGGCCCTCCTGTCTTCCATCGTGCACAGGAGATTGCCTAATTTCATGTTTGTTGCATCAATAACACTGTTTAACCATCTCATCCTTTGCCGTCTCCTTCTTCTTTTACCTTCAATCTTTCCCAGCATCAGGGTCTTGATCTCTTGTTCCTCTAGATGTTGTCCCAATAGATGTTATTTACCTTGACTTCCAGATGTTATTTACCTTGACTTCCAGCTCAATAGTCACGGGATAAAAGAGCAAGTCTTTTTGTGGATCAAAAACTGGCTGATTAATAGGAAACAGAGAGTGAGTATAAATGGGCAATTTTCTCAGTGGAGGGTGGTAGCAGTGGGGTACCACAGGGATAAGTACTTGGTCCGATGCTTTTTAACTTGTTTATTAATGTTTTGGAGTTGGGAGTAAGCTGTGAAGTGGCTAAATTTGCAGATGACACGAAGTTGTTCAGGGTGGTGACAACCAGGGAGGATTGTGAGGCACTCCAAAGGGATCTGTCAAGGATGGGTGAGTGGGCGTCAACGTGGCAAATGGGGTTCAATGTGGCCAAGTGCAAAGTGATGCACATTGGAGCAAAAAAAATCCTAACTATAAATACATGTTGATGGGGTCTGAACTGGCAGAGACTGACCAAGAGAGAGATCTTGGAGTTGTAGTAGATAACTCACTGAAAATGTCGAGACAGTGTGTGACTGCAATAAAAAAGGCCAACACTATGCTCGGGGATTATTAGGAAGGGAACTGAAAACAAATAAGCCAGTATCATAATGCCCCTGTATAAATTGATGGTACGTCCTCATTCGGAGTATTGTGTACAGTTCTGGTCACCACACCTCAAAAAGGATATTATAGCATTGGGAAAGGTGCAGAAAAGGGCAACTCGAATGATAAAACGGTTGGAACACTTTCCCTATGAAGAAAGGTTACAGCGCTTGGAGAAACAATGGCTGAGGGGTGACATGATCGAGGTTCATAAGATTATGCATAAGATAGAGCAGGTCGAGAAAGAGGTACTTTTCTCACTTTCTCACAATACAAGAACTCGTGGACACTCCATGAAATTGCTGAGCGGTCAGGTTAGAACAGATAAAAGGAAGTATTTCTTTACCCAAAGAGTGATTAACACATGGAATTCACTGCCACAGGAGGTGGTGACGGCTACAAGCATGGACAGCTTCAAGA
>NW_015169996.1:0-15368 GCF_001447785.1 Gekko japonicus | reverse complement strand
CTTTCCCTATGAAGAAAGGTTACAGCGCTTGGAGAAACAATGGCTGAGGGGTGACATGATCGAGGTTCATAAGATTATGCATAAGATAGAGCAGGTCGAGAAAGAGGTACTTTTCTCACTTTCTCACAATACAAGAACTCGTGGACACTCCATGAAATTGCTGAGCGGTCAGGTTAGAACAGATAAAAGGAAGTATTTCTTTACCCAAAGAGTGATTAACACATGGAATTCACTGCCACAGGAGGTGGTGACGGCTACAAGCATGGACAGCTTCAAGAGGGAACTGGATAAACATATGGAGCAGAGGTCCATCAGTGACTATTAGCCACAAAGTATAGATAGGAACTCACAGGCTGGGGCAAGTGATGCACTGTATCTTGGTGCTTGGGGAGGGCTACAGTGGGAGGGCTTCTAGTGTCCTGGCCCCACTGCTGGACCTCCTGATGGCACCTGGTATTTTTGGCCACTGTGTGACAGAGTGTTGGACTAGATGGGCCATTGGCCTGATCCAACATTGGCTTCTCTTATGTTCTTATGTACCTCTTCGAAATTCAGCTTGTACTTCTGGCAGTTCTCTGTTCACGTACTGCTGAAGCCAAGCTTGTAGGATCTTTAGCATGACCTTGCTAGCATATTTCATAGCTTTTTTCTTATAGCATGACCTTGCTAGCATATTTCATAGCTTTTTTCTTATAGCAGTTTCTTCCAGGTGGAACAACTCTGTTCTGCAAGCAAATAATCAAGTCAGCCCTTGTCATTTCAATTCTGCGCAGATAGTGTAGTATGCATGACTACCCATATATCTTTTGATCAAATCACATTTAGTCCATGAATCTGTTGTTATAGCCAATGATGCTTTGAATTGCAGCAATAGCTTTGCAATTTACCATATTCATTTTTATGGATATTCTATTTAGCCCTTATTTTCTTCATAATTCAGGGTAATTTGCACAGCAGGTTACTCATTTGTCTGACAAATTAGTTCCTTACACTACTTGGCCTTTAATAAAGTGTTTGCAAATGCTGATTGTAGTCAACCAAGAAGTGATTAATGGATGCTGTGCAGTTGGATAGTTTGAAATTATAAGTTACTTTGCATTCTTATGACCGTCTGAAACACATCTTTTAACAATGAATAATCTTGGTTCATGCTGCTGTTCTTGTTGTTTTTAAACAAATTTAAGAACATAAGAAAAACCCTGCTGGGTCAGAGCAGTGGTCCATCTAGTCCAGCATTCTTTCTTGCACTGTGATCAACCTGTTACTTAGGAGGGCCAACAACAGGGAATAAAGGCTAAGACCTTGCCTAATGCTGCCTCCTGGCATTGGTATCCAGAAGCTTACTGCCTCTGAATGTGGTGGTTCTCTTTAATCACCATGGCTAGTAGTCAATGACAGACCTGTCCTCCATGAATCTATCTAATTCTCTTTTAAAGCTATCTATGCCTGCAGCCATCACTACATACTCTGGCAGTGAATTCAACATTTTAACCACTGTGTAAAAAAGAATTTCCTTTTATCTGTCATGCATCTACTAGCTGTCAACTTCTCTGGTACCTCTGAGTTCTAGTATTTTGGGGAAGGGGAAAATGTTCTCTCTGTCTATCCCATTAATAACTTTATAAACTAATCATTGGATACTATGACAAGACGGGGAGGGACCAAAAACTGGCAACACCTGCAGCAGACAGAGATGCTCCGCAAGTTTTAAATATGTACAATTTTACTCAACTACGTGACTGTTATCTGACTAGTCCTTGGCAAGATATCATTTCGGACTGTTTGTTGAATTGAAGCCAGGACAGGACTTTTAATTTTAATCTTGTACCAGGGTCGGTCTTCTCAGACATTTGCACACTTTTCATAAATTCTGTGCTGATAACTCTTTGGTCATTAATTATTCAAAGTCCAAAATGCTGGTCTTTTCTAATCGTTGGAAGCCTATGAAGTGGACAGTAGGGAAAACTGAGATTGCCCAGGTTAAAAATTTCAAATACCTAGGGATTACTTTTCAATATAACCTTAATTGGTCAACCCATAGATCCTATAATATCTCTTTAATTAAACGATCTGTTTAACATCTTAAACAATTCTTTTATTCCAGAGGGAATCAATATTTACCAGGTGCCATAAAGATCTTTGAAATTAAAATTCTCCCCCAACTATTATATGGAATCCCCGTTTGGATAGCGAGCTTTCATAACAACCTTGAAAGACTACAGGACTGTCTTTTTCGCCAACTTCTAGGCATTTCTAACTGCGTTCCATACTCCTCTCTTTGTTTAGAACTGGGCCAACATTTTATAAATACTAAATGTTGGTTATTAACTTTTAAATTTTTGTAGAAAATACATTTCAGATCGTCACCAAATTCTTTAATCTCACATTTAAAAAATGATGCTTATAGCACATCCTGGTTGGCATATATTGAGAAGAAAATTAGTCAAATTGGCTTTTCCTTAGAGTATTTCTATTCACTGGATGAAGTCTCTATTTTCCAGATTATTAAACGGAGACTGCTTGACCTTGAACTCCAAATCTTACGTCCTGCACAATTTTGCATATTTTCTCAGGCTCAGTTGAATCTCCCAATACAATATGGCCAGATGGCCCACTATCTTCACAACTTAGTCCAGCCTTTGCACCGTAGAGCCTTTACACTAGCCCAACTAAATGTGTTCCCTTCGAAAGAGCTCTCAGGTCAGTTTAATAAAATTCCCCCTCATGAAAGGTTATGTTCTTGTCCTTTAAAATCCGTGGACTCAATATATCATATTATTTTTGACTGCCAATTTCACTCAGTCTTACGCAAAGAATTGTTGTCATCTTTATTTCCTCCTAATTATAGTTCTAATAGGGAAAAAGCTATTCAATATCTACTAAAGGATGCTAATCCTAATATTACAGCTATAGTGGCCAGGTTTCTTGCTGAAGTAGTCAAAGTTAGATCTACTGTAGTCAAGGATTGACTCATATTGTTTATTATGTTTTATATATTCATGCCATATTATGGTACATCTATGTATCTTAAAGGTAAAGGTTCCCTTGCTCGAAAGCCAGTCGAATCCGACTCTAGGGTTGCGGTGCTCATCTCCGTTACAAAGCCGAAGAGCCAGCGCTGTCCGAAGACGTTTCCGTGGTCATGTGGCCAGCATGACTAAACACCAAGGCGCACGGAACGCTGTTACCTTCCCACCGAAGTGGTACCTATTTATCTACTTGCAATTTCTTGCTTTCGAACTGCTAGGTTGGCAGGAGCTGGAACTAGAAATGGGAGCTCACCCCATCATGCGGCACCCGGGTCTCGAACCGCTGAACTACTGACCTTCCACAGCCTGCAGTTCAGCGTTTTAACCACTTGAGCCACCGCAGCTCCGATATCTTACTGCTATGTATCTTACTGCTATGCCATTAAAGGTATTTGACTTTGAACTTTATAAACCTGCATCATGCCTCCCACCATCTCTTTTCTATACTGAAAATCCCAGACCATTCAGTCTTTCCTCATATTTGCATCTTTGACTTGCCAGTAATTATTGTGTTACTGAGTTCCTATTTACACAACAGCTAAACTATCGGCTTGCACAGTAATCCTTTTCAGACATTACAGTTTTAGTGGGCCGACTGCATCTAAGGAGAGATCTCAATATGTATAATACCCGTTGGCACCATTTTGTCTGAACAGGGCATATTTCCCACCTTTAGTACACATGAACAGAAAGCTAGATTTGTGGTGGGATGTGTTTGGGTGCACCAGCACTGTGAAATACATGCATTGCACTGTTCAGACAAAATGGTGGCCTCATGTATCAAGATTTCCGCTTAGAGGGAACACTGGTGGCCTCATGTATCAAGATCTCTCCTTATGCACAGTTGGCCTGCCAAAATCATACCACCTGGAAAGGGCTACAATATACTAATGTAAACATTCATACAAGATGACTTTGAACTTATATGCTCTGGTTCATGCACTGTCCAGTTTAGCTAGATCAACCAGCACAGTTCATATTTTCATGTAATTGTGGAGGGAGTGACTTCCTAAGAGTCACGTACTGATGGCACGGGTTGTGACTCTGTAAGGTTCTAAGCAGTTCCCATAAGGGAATGACTATGACAGTGTACTTCTGATTTTAATTTAATGGTAGAGGAAGAATATTTAAAGTGATTCAAGAAGAATGATTTCCCAGAGGTTCCATTGCCATGGTCATGCATTAATTTGGAGGCAATTTCTTTAAAAATGCAAAGAACTAAGAAGGAGCAGATCCTTAAAATTATTGCTATATTTAGCAGCTTCTTAACATCACCAGCATGCATATTTTCTGTGAATTTATATTTAATACAGATATTTTAAAATCTGAAAACACTACCCATTTGAATTACTGGCCTTTTAACCAAAATATAGACCTTTGGCATAATGCATGATTTTTTAAAATTACATATAACAATTGATACTTTCAAAATAATATCATTTAATAAATAGAAGGGATATTTGCTCCTCAGTGACTCCTACTGAAAGGTATATAGCAGTATGAGCAAATATTTCAAGGCATGTACACTTTAAAATTGAGTTCCTAGTTTGTACAGGGGAAATAAAAAATCTTTGTTTAAAAATACGAATGACCAGGCTACTGAAACATTTCCACTACTTTCTCAGATGCATCATAAGACATTACTTTATTATTAGGCATAATGCTCAGTAAGGCAAAAATTTTGCAAGAATTTGAATAGTGTATTTTTGTGTGATTAAAATCAGATGGTCTGACCACCCTTACTATTCTGATATCACCACATATAAAGTAATGTCAGTACACAATGAAGCATCCTTTAAGGATGGAATCACAGTGGAGAGAGCTGTAATATAGAATTCGTTTTGTCAGTCATATCACATGATGTCACAATAGGAGAACATGGGTTATTTACACAGTGGTTTGATTGACAAGAATGGTTTGAGTGTAAACAAAGATGAAGTCAAGTACCTTGAGAAACACACTGACTGGCTTGTTCAAGAATCTGAAGTTTGTTGCTATTAATGGATTCTGTTACAAACTTAGATGAACTAAAAACAGCATAAACCACATTTGAGATAAAAATACTTTCTTTGTTTGCCCAAATGTAAGTGAGGGTTTCTAGTATGTATGAATGTGTTTTGTTTGCTTCAAGATCTACATCAAATTGTATACCATATGCCTCAAAAGTATTTTGATTGAGTGCTGCAGCTTTAAAAGGTCTATAGAATACAATGAATATTTAACTTTTCCAAAGGCATTGGACTGGATCCAGCACAAAATTTCCACTTGCACTAGTGCATTTGCGCAAGTGGAAATGCAAGAAAAAGACTGTGCTACTTAGCTTGCGCTAAGTCAAACTTATTGTATCTCCTGTCTTTCCACTTGCACAAGATATTGAGCAGTTCAGTTTCTGGTCACTATAACATGTAGTTAAGACAGCACAAGGCCTTGTACAAGATCTTGAGATATTTGAAATCATATTGTTTGATAAATCTTAAGCTAGCCTGTACAATTTTAATGTAACAAAAGTCATGCTATTCTTTACAGAGATGGATAGAACTAATATGGTGCGTTGTTGACCATACTTGAAGGAAGAAGGCAGTGCTGAGGAAAGCAGTGTGAGCTGAGGGAACCCAGAGATGTTTAATAGATTCAAGGACCAAACAGGAATCACAAGCTTAGTTTATATGGTTACCATTTGTTTGGGCTTAATTCCAAGGGAAAACATAGGGAAGGAAACAAATATGTCAAAATTGGAGATTGATGGGCAGATGTATTCTTAACTGAGGAATGTTGAAAATAATTAACTGAGACCTTGCCATTACTTACCATCCATCTCTTCTTGAGCTTGGAGGCAATCCTTCAGTGTCTTATCTCCCCTGTCCCCAGACCAGAGAAATACATTCCAATCTACCATTCCAAATTAAACTCAAACAAATGGTTACCATATACAATAAGCTTGTTATTCCTGTTTGGTTCTTGACTCTGTTAAACATCTTCATTATGCTGTATGTTAATTTACTGCTTACCCTCTATCAATATGTATGGACTGGTAATTTCTGTTTCATTGTATCTGAAGAAATGCATGAAAGCTTATACCTTGAATAAAACATTGTTGGTCTTAAAGGTGTCACTGGACTCAAACTTTGTTCTGTTGCTTCAAACCAACATGCCTACCCACCTGAATCTATCTACAAAGGACAGAGTGACAGTGGAGGAAGACATACGATGAATTTGATGGGACACAGGCAAAAGCTCATTTTAAAGCACATTCTGTGGCAATGATGGCAGTAAAGAAACAACACTTTCCCACCACAATTGTGTCTGCAAAGTGTAGGCCAGTGGAGCTGTTCTGGGTAGTCAGAGGTCTGTTGGGGTCTGGCCTCCAGGAAGAGGTGGACTGCTTGGTGGCCCACTGTGGCTGCTTGGCTTGGCACTTTGTAGATAAAACCTCTCATATCTGTTCTGGTTTGGACTCTGCCTTAGCAGGGACAGGGTCACAGCCTTGCCCTGTCTTAGCTGCAGGGGTCATTTCCTGCAGGAGCGCACAGGAGCGGAGCTCCGGCAGTAAAGAGCCCAGGGGGTGGGCACATGCAACAAGCCACACCCCCTGCTCCCAGCAGCCCTGTCAGAGCAAGAAGCAGCCAGGTAAGCTACAGAGCCCCCCCCCCGGCCCCCAGTCCAAAACAGTCCAGTGGCACCTTTAAGACCAAGTTTTATTCAGGTACAAGCTCTCCCTCCTCTGCGAGGACAGATCTGCACATTCCCCCCCCCCCAGTAGCTAGCGATCCGAAACAGTCCATTGGAGCCTGAGTGGTGGGTGTTGCCTTCTGACACACTTCTGGTGACATCAGGGGGTGTGGCATATGCAAAGGAGCTATGCTAATGAGTTATGCTAATGAGCTCCTGCACCTCTTTTCCTACAAAATGACCCCTGCTTAGCCGTCAGCCCCCCCTGAGTCTGATCCTTTCTTCACCGATGTGGATGGGGCCTTCCTCACAAAGTTTCAATTTGCCAGTGGCACACGGGCAAGTGTTACTTTTATGTGTATGCCTTCCATATTGGTGCACCCTAGACTAGAGACTTGCTTTTTTAATGGAAGCCGGGGATTTAAACAGGGGGCGTGGCATATCTCTGAGGAGGTATTGCCCCCCCCCCAGTCCCCTACAGCTGTGTGTTGATTAGTCCTAATTAATCTCTAGTTGTTAAATAAATAAAACAAAAGATATGCAGTTATTGGTTCTGTAAGTCTATGCTGTTTGGAGTTGTATCAAGGAATGATGGGGCATATTTCAGCCAAAGAACAACACTTGTTCCATTATTTCAGTGGGAAATTTTAAACAATTTTCTCATTTGCATCAACAGGATTTTAAAATTCTTAACTTTAGGTGAATCATACCCACTGTTTGCAAAATTTTATTGTGCGCAATAGGAGGATCTTTATGTGAAAATACTTACTTTGGCTCAAAATATTGTACACAAAACTTCATCTAAGTGCATTTGTACATTAGGGGATGAGTGTTTCATTACAGTGATGAAATGAGCAGATTTTGCATTTATGTATTGCACAATACAATGTCTGTAGATTGATGGCAACAGTGTTTCTCTGTTCACACAGAGTCGACCTTCACCAAATTGTTGTTTGTGACCAGTGGTGAGGGTTTGCTTTTGATCCTCTCTACTGCATCATTAGAGCTCTCCTGGAAGGAAAACTTCGCTGTACAAATTGTCAGAATAATGCGTTTGTATTCTCGTCTGAAATTCTGGTTCAGGAGTCCATAAATGATAGCATTAAGGCAGCTGTTGAAGTACGCCATATAGTAACTCGAAACAAACAACCACTCTGGAATCCTGGGAATTACTGTTTCCGGGTTGACAGCCACAGCAAGGCCTATAAAATTCAAAGGGGCCCAGCAGACTGCAAAGAGCACAAAGACCACAAACATGGTGACAAAGTTCCTGAAATCATGCGGCTTTAGTTTGGGGTTGTTGTCAGGTTTAACCCTCCTTCGTACCTGAATGACAAGGATCCATATCCTCAGGTAGCAAAATGTTACAATGGCTATTGGGAACATGAAATGGAAAAACACAACTGCTATTGTGTATGCAGAGCTGACTGACTGGGAGAAGGTACACGAGTAGATCCTGGCATCATACTGAAGAGATCCCACAAAGAGATTGGGCACAATGGCAACAAAGGTCAAGACCCAGATAAGAATGACACAGCATAAAGAGTTTTTGTCACTGTACAACTTGTCATACTTGAGGCTGTGGCAGATGTAGCAATATCGGTTGATAGCAATTCCGGTAATGTTGAATATGGATCCGATAACACTTAGGCCCATGAGAAAGCCACTGATTTGGCAGTGGACATATCCCAAATTCCATCCATTACGAAAAACAGATGTCAGGACCAGAGGGTACGGGTAGACGGCCACAATCAGGTCAGCAACGGCTAGACTGACGACAAAGATGTTTCCTGAAAAAGAAGAATACAGACTTATTATGACAGTAAGCTTTTTGTGGGAGTATTTTGTGCATGAGAGTGTATGTGCTTGTATGCCTGGAAGTCATGGCGACTTCTGGCAACCCCTAGTGGGGTTTGGACGCTTCAGAGAGGTGGCTTGATAGCCTGCCGCTGCCTTCTGAGCCCTGGTATTCCTTGGAGGTCCCCCTTCCAATAACTTGCCAGGGTCGGCCCTGCTTAGCTTTTGAGATCTGACGAGATCAGGCTTGCCTGGGCTATCCAGGTCAGGGCATGGTAATTTTTCATCAAGCCAAATTTCTGTGGAACGTCTTATTTTATGCCACTGAAAAAAAATGTTTTCAGATGACAGGTCTGGTTTACACATTCTGCAGCAGCAAGAGGAAGTAGAGCTGAAGTAGAAGCCATGACTAGAACACTTCAGACTTTAGCAGGAAGAATATAACTTGTCATTTCTCCCCTGCAGTAAAAGCTTTTTATGTAGAAAATGTAGCACACCAAGGAGACAGATCAAAGCAGTCCTCCCCCTGTATTTTTCTGTTTACAGGAAACGTTCCTTTTCTTTTTCTCTTTTTACAATGGGAGATGTTTTCAAAATCTTCCTTGTCTTTGAATCTGAGCTGGTATAGTCTTTTCTATTACATTTGAAGAAGAGGAGTTGTATTTCTATATCCTTCTTTTCTCTACCCTAAGGAGTCTCAAAGCAGTTTACAATCACCTGCCCTTCCTCTCCCCACATCAGGCACCTTGTGAGCAGTGTTCCCTCTAAGCTGAGTTAGTGTGAGCTAGCTCACAGTTTTTTAGTCTCCAGCTCACTGATTTTTGTCTTCACTCAGGAAGGACAGCTCCAGAGCAAACGAATTTATGCAGCAGCCAAATTGCTCGCTCACAACTTTAATGCCAGTAGCTCACAAAGTAGAATTTTTGCTCACAAGACTCCACAGCTTAGAGGGAACATTGCTTGTGAGGTAGGTAGGGCTGAGACGGTTTTGAGAGAAACTGTGACTGGCCCAAGGCCACCCAGCAGGCTTCATTTGGAAGACTGGAGAATCAAACCCGGTTCTCCAGATTATAGTCCACCACTCGTAACCACTACACCATCAAAAGCATTAGGTTAATATTTAAATAGTAACTTTATTGGTGATAAAATGGTGGATACATACATCTTTACTTGTATCCAGGCTCAACTCTGATACAGCCTCTGCAGAAAGCTGCAGAACAATGTTTGAGTCCAGTGGCACTTTTAAGACCAACAAAGTAATCCTGAGTGCAAGCTTTTGTGTGCATGCACACTTCTTCAGATACATTGAAACAGCCTTCACCAAACATTACATATAGATGGCGGTGGGGGGGTTAGTTGCCAGGAAGGGCTAATTAGAGTCAAGATGCATAAGTAACTGAGTGATAAGTATACCTAAGTATAGCTATAGTATAGCTAAGATTGGATTACAGCAGTCGTTAATAGCAGCAAGTTAGAACAAAAGCGTTAACAAACAGATTTGAGAACTGAGTCTGATTTTGCCTGTGTAGTGAGATAAGAACCTGATATCTCTGTTAAGCCCAGGGGGCTCCATTGTCCTGAGTGTTATAATAACTTGAAATTCAGCAATCTCTTGTTAGTCTGTTTCTGAAATTCTTTTGCCATAAAATAGCTACTTTCAAGTCCCCCACTGAGTGTCCTGGGAGGCTGAAATGTTCTCCTACAGGTTTCTCAATTTTGTGACTCTTGACATCAGATTTGTGTCATTTAACAGCATATGCAATGTTAGAAGATGAGCAAGTGAATGAGCTCGAGATGGGGTAGTTGATGTTGTTAGGTCTAGTGATTGTGTTGTCTGAGTGTATGTGGCAGCAAAGTTGGCATCTGGGTTTATTGCAAGCTCTGGTACCAGTGTCCATGTTCAGATTAGATGCTATATTATTGTAGGTGAGGAGTTGTTTAAGATTGGGGGGGGCTGTCTGTGGGCAGGAAAAGGTTTGCCCCCCCAGTACTTGTGAAAGAGAAGTGTCGTTATCCAGTAGAGGTTGTAAGTCACTGATAATGCTGTTTGAGTTGAATTGTTTTGAGTTGAGAGCTAGTAAGAAACCTGATACACTTCAACTCAGTTCTTGTAACAAATAGTTACATGTGACAACTAAAAGTGTGTTTTCGTTATTTATGTTTTCATGTGAGGGCAGAAAGTTGGGCTATAAATTTTGTGAATAAATAAACAAACTAAATGGTGGATAGGAATATGCATACATCCAGCAGGTGAAGTAGGTTGGAAGATGTCAGCAACTGATCTTTATGCAAATGTGCACTTTCTTCTACATTCTTACACTAATCATGCTTAACATTCTGCATCTAGCATTTGCTCCGCTGTTTTACCAAACCCATATTGGAACAGAAATTCCCCTTTACATCGCATGCCACTTTTCACTTTGATTGTTGGATTTTATGGGAGTGTCCAGACTGCATGCTGCTTTCACTTCGTTTGATCTCTTGGTTTTATGGTACTGTCTGCATAGATGTATGGCCATTTTCTGGCCATTCAGAGGTGACTCTGCATTGGCCTGGGGTATCCGAATGTGGTTTTGAGCTGCATCTTTTTCTGTTCCAGTGTGGGTTTGGTAAAACAATTGAGTGAATGCTAGATGTAGAATGGGCCTATGTGTGGCCAGAACTGGACAGGGATAACTGGTTCGATAGCCTCCAAAATGGCACCAAACAGATCAGAAGATATACAGATCCTGTAAACTCCACTGACTCTTGGAAACATCATCCACTGATACCGCCTCTCAGATGTGAAATGCCTATTTTAGAAACAGGTTTCTATATATAAACTTGGCTTGTGTATAAAAAAAGCTCCTAGGTGCATATGAAAATTTAATTATGTGATGGGGGTGCATGGGATTTACTTCTGATTAGTAAATTAAGTCTGGTACTGCAGGTAGCCATGCAAGAGGATGTGAATGGCTTGAAGCCCAGAGACTGTACAATACAACACAGAACTCGCATGCCTCAATAGCTCTTCCTTTCTCTCCATCTAAAAATAGGGCCTAACACTTTACATTATTTAGCAAT
Organism: Gekko japonicus; assembly: GCF_001447785.1. Classification (NCBI taxonomy): domain Eukaryota; kingdom Metazoa; phylum Chordata; class Lepidosauria; order Squamata; family Gekkonidae; genus Gekko; species Gekko japonicus. The sequence continues at coordinate 3,810 of NW_015169996.1, read as the reverse complement.
TTTTACAAGGTTCTATTTTGGTCGCTCAACCAAGGGACTTTTACTCTGTGGCAGCAGCTGTCATATTAGTAAATTAAGTCAGTCAAGTGGCTAGATGCAGGAGCTAGAAGCGGGCCTTGCCGTCCTGGAGGAAGTGACCCAGATGAACCTGCAGCTGGACAGCTCCAGACACAAACCTCGTGACTGTCAAGATCAAAAACGCCCCAGTTCAAACTGCTGGGTCAGACTGGCAGAAAAGCCATGCAAAAGGGAGAGGGCCATCCCAGAGCAGCCTAAGATATTCTTATGCAGTTTTTGTTTAAATATATAGTAGCCTGGAACTCTGATTTTGGAGGTCTCCAGTCCTGGTCTCACCTCTAACACAAATGCAATGAGAGGACTTGGGTAAAAATAATATTGTCCTACCTTACAGGACTGCCATAAGAATTACAATATGAAAACTACTTTGAGTACTGAAAGTGCTAAGTGACTAGTAAAAAGCATTAGACATTGGAATATGGCACAGAAACTTATGCAGAGTCAAGATGGGGGAAGAAACTGTGGATAGATGTAAGATTTTCATGGAAGTATGACATAGTATGCTTATTGCTAATCCTAGTTTATGAGTAGTCTAGGATTAGATTGTAGTGGCGTCCACAGGAATATATTGTAGGGAACCATTAAAAATGTTTGCTGTAATTAAGGAAGAAAACTGGAAACAATTTCTGACCATTAGATAGAGAAAAATATAGGCAGATGGTATTCTGAGAGTGTGGACAAGGTCATATTCTACTCAGATTGCATTTCTAAGGCCGTACTGAATCAATAACCATAGGATTGGGTCCTATGGTTGTCCTCTTTGGAGCTGACAAAGGATTGCTCATGCCTGACAATCTGGTTTGTATCAGGCAGAAACATGTCAGATCTGGTCCATACACAGGCTGCCTTCAAATCGACAAAAAAATTTAGGCAGTTGTCCACAAATGGTAGGCTGGGGATTAGTTTTTTCATGGAGTGAAGTAAATATTGGGGTGACTGGCAAAAGCTGTTTAGATGTTCTTTCACTGATCTGAGAAGTATTCAGGTGCTGCTAATGGATAATTGTAACTGCTAAATTCTCCTTCAATGCAGATTGGGAAGACTGGAAATGAACAGAGAGTTCAGAACCTCTATAGGAAGCATTAGCTTGAAGTAAATAGATCATCAAATTGTGGAGGAACCACACGGTACTGGTTTTTAACTTGAAGCAATCCTAGGTCCAGGGCAAGTTCTTTTGAGGTTAGGCCACTTAATGGTATTTGTAGCTTAACTGCTTGTCATAAATTTCCATTTTGCTATTTGACTTTTGGATAATACAGAACCCATTGTATTTTATATGCTGTATGGTAGTTACTGTTCTGATTTGGACTAGGGTTGCCAACCTCCAGGTAGCACCTGGAAATCTCCCACTATTACAATTGATCTCCAGATGAGCAAGTTCAGTTACCATGGAGAAAATGGCTGCTTTAGAAAGTGGACTCTAGGGCATTGCACCCTGCTGAGGTCCCTCCCCAAACCCTGCCCTCCTCAGGTTCCACCTCCAAAATCTCCAGGTATTTCCCAGCACAGAGGTGGCAACCCTAATTTGGGCAGACTGAATAGACAGATCATTTTCCCACTCCCCTCACCCCCACATTTTGCTGTTATAGGCTGGGATTATGAAACAGATCACTGAACTGCTAGGAGAGCCAATTTAAGAAAGTGCAGGATGAAGAATTAACAAATGGGAGCTTGGTAAACAGTGGGGCTCAAATTTAGACAGTGAGTAAAACCATTTCCTGAAGTCCTTGGCCTCTGTGCCCTGTTCATTGGTCCTCCAGGGCAACTAGTTGGCCACTGTGTGAAACAGAGGATGGACCGCTGGTCTGAGTCAGCAGAAATCCTACTGTGCATGGTTGCTATTAGAGCTGCCAGGTTCCTGCTTGGGCAAAGGATCCCCCAGCTCGTGTTTTCCCCTGCCGCAATGGCGGCTGGTGGGAGACAAAAAGTTTTTAAAATTGTTAGTTGATGGTGTTTTGGGGGAAACCAGCATGTGACATCAGTCCACTCTAGCAATTGCTGGAAACTCTATGGTAAATCCCAGGTAAAACCATAGCAGAATGGGGATTTGAACCTGGGTCTCCCAGATCCTATTTAGACACTGTTACCACTAAAACACACTTCACATCATAAATTTATTTATAAACTAGGAATAATGCCCATTGTGGAAATAAATACAATGGGCTATAGAAAGAGGCTCTAGGTGGGTGCCCTGGCCTTGGGCACTCAGCATCTATTTGCTGTGGTAACCTCAGCAGGGTATAATGACACAGAGTCCACCGTTTTCTCCAGGGGAACTGATCTCTGCCACTTGAAGAGCAGTTGTAATTCTGAGTGATCCCCAGCCCTCACCTGGAGATTGGAAAAAATGGTTCCGCAGGAGGAAATGGCTGGTTTGGAAGGTGAAGGATATTGCATTGTACCTGTCTGATGTCCCACCCCTCCTCAAACCCCACCCTCTCCAGGCTCCATCCCTCAAATTTCCAGGAATTTCCCAACCTGGAGGTGGCAAACCTATCTTTTTCCCAACCAACCATCAACCTACCTTTATCTGCCCCTCTGACTTCAGCTTTCCATCTCCTCCTCCCTCTCTGCAGCCTCTACCTAAAAAAAGTACAGTCTTTCTCCACAGTGGTGACCAAAGCAGCTTACATCATTCTACTCTCCCCTTTTTGATCTCCACAACAACCCTGTGAGGGAGGTTAGGCTGAAAGTCTGTGACTGGTCCAAAATCACCCACTCAGCTTCCACAGCAAGAACTGGGGTCTAGCAAACCCTGCTCTGAAGTGCTAGTTGCTACGCCACACTGGCTGTGGTATTGCCTGGTTTCACAACTGAACTCCAGACAACAGATCCCCCCCCCGGAGAAAATAACTGCTTTGGAAGGTAGTCTCTATGGCATTCTATTCAGCTGAGGCCTCTTCCCTCCTTAAACTCTGGCTTCTGTAGGCTCCACCACAAAATCTCCAGGAATTTCCCAACCTGGAGCTGACAACCCTAGTCAGGCTCAGGACTGGCCCCAATGAGTTCCCACAAAGGCCAAAGTAGGCCTGGAAAGGGCCTCCTCCCCTGCCTTTTTACTGACAGAACCAAGCTTGGTTGCCTAGCAACAGCCCCTGAGGGGAAGGTGAGCTGCACAGCAGGAAAAGAGAATGGTTTGACGGCTGCTGGCCCACTTCAGTAGCCAGCCAGCCAAGGAGGAGCCAAGCAGGAGAAGCATCTTCGTCAGGAAAGACAGCCATTTTGGCAGTTTATTCTGACAGTGGTGGCCAGGCTGGCAGTGGGTGGGAGAGAGGAGCGAACTCAGCACCCAGCCAATGGCACGCAAGTACTCTTGCCTGGCTGATTATAGGCGAATAGTTGACGGAGTGCACAGCACAGCCAGTGGGAGAGCTTGAAAGTGCTGATATGCCAGGGCTTTTATATATACCAGATTCAATTTATATACCACCCTTCCCTGAGTTCACAAGGCACAGGTCGGTTGACAACAACATCAAATACAACATAAACCAAAAATAAAACAGTCAAATTAAAATTAAAAACATTAAAGAAAATTAGATGGCGCCAAAATAAATGTATGCATTACTGTCCCACATGCAGGAAAAGGTAAAGTGGAAGAGGGGTGCCAGATAAGATGGTACCCATCACTGTCATCAGCCCAAAGCCTGGCAGAACATCTCTGCCTTACATGCCCTGTGGAACTACATAAAGTCTAGCAGGGCACGAATGTTATTTGGCAGAGAGTTCAACCAG
>NW_015169995.1:19977-21296 GCF_001447785.1 Gekko japonicus | reverse complement strand
AGTGTAATTTTAACTTGCAATACCCAACAGGCAGTCTATCATGGGAAGAGCCTTTTCCTCCGGGGTCCTGCAGGGATACCAAACAAACTGTTGGGAGAGCCAGTCCGGTGTCGTGGTTAAGTGCACGGACTCTAATCCAGGAGAATCTGGGGGTTTGATTCCCCACTCCTCCACTTGCACCTGGCTGGAAGACCTTGGACAAGCCATAATTTCTGTCAGACCTGTTCTTGAAAGAGAGCAGTTTCTTTCAAGAGCTCTCTCAGCCCCACCCACCTCCCAGGGTGTCTGTTGTGGGGAGGGGAAGACATTGTGGTCCCTTCCAGGACCTACTAAAAGGAATGACAGGATTGCCCATCGGAAACAAGGGGGGGGGGAGGCTTGTAGGCCTGTTGGAGATAAGGGGAGCCGGGAATGCCAATGGACTTGCATGGGCTCCACTGGAATATACTACAGCACAAGGGCTGCAAAGAAAACGCGAAATGGATTTTCCATTAAAGTATCTGGGCCCAAATAGACTACGCTGGGACTGGAACGACAGCCGGAGGGGGGGCGTAGCAGATGTGTCCTGGGATTGAAATGACAGCCTCCAGAGTGCAAATCCAGTTGCAGAGCACTGACTCTGCTCCAGGGCGCTGCCGTTCCATTCTGGGGGCTGTCATTCCAGTCCCAGAGGAGCAGGGCCGGCTCACTCACTAGGTGAACTAGGCGCTCGCCTAGAGCGCCCCGGCACTTAGGGGCGCCAAACTGGCACACACACCCCGCTGTCCTGGTTCAGCTGCAAACACTACTGAGTTTTAAACATGTTATGATCTTTCTGATGATACAAACACCAATTCCACCAAAGAACTTAGCCCTCTGGGCACAGAAGGGTCACTCAGCTGAGTCAAAGAAGAATCTAAGTAGGGGGGCTATTACATAAGGACACTCAAGTTGCAACTGACTTATGGCAACCCCAGCAAGGAACTGTCAAGGCAAGTGAGAAGCAGAGGTTGTGTGTGACTGCGAGTGCCTTTCTTTGCAGAGTCTTCCTTGGTGGAAGCCAGATGTGCAAAGCAGGCAAAGTTCCAAAAGCAAAAGTGAGTGTTAAGAGCATGGGTGCCAGGGGAACAGATCCAATTAATGGGTCCAAGCCATGGTGGGCGCACGGGGGAGGGCGCCAGAAGGGATCCTCGCCTAGGGTGCAAAATAAGCCGGGGCCGGCCCTGCAGAGGAGTCTACCTGGGCCCAGGGACCTTAATGGGACATCCATCCCGCATTTTCTTTGTGCCCTTCTTGCGCTGCGATGTATTCCAGTGGCGCCCATGGGAGTCGGGCATTCC
>NW_015169995.1:17054-19158 GCF_001447785.1 Gekko japonicus | reverse complement strand
GGCGGCGGCGGCTGCTACTGCGGCTGGCGCAGAGGGCATTCCGGGCCAGCGCGGTCCCTACCGCCCCCTGGCGGCAGCTCTGGGTATCAGTCCTCTGCGGCGCTTCTCGTCGTCCCGCTTAGACGGATTCCAGAAAGGTTTCCCAGCGGGAGCGTCCGAAGCCGTGTTCCCTCTAAGATGAGCTCGTGTGAGTTAGCTCACAGTTTTTCAGCCTCCAGCTCGCACCTTTTTGTCTTAGCTCAGGGAGGAGGGCTCCAGAACAAACTAATTGACGCAGTAGCCAAATTGCTGGCTCAGAACTTTAATGCCAGGAGCTTGTGTTGGGTATTACAAGTTGAAAACAGTATATCTGGGGTTAGATGTTTGTTTATGTTACTCAAAGGAAGTCACATGTTTCTCATGTAACCCATTTTCTTTAGCTGTAGAATACCCGGGAATTTTCTCCCTGATCTAGGGATTTGATTGGGACTAAAGTCTCAAGGGGTATTAGCATTTTATGGTTCTCTTCCCGTCTTTGTTTGGTGTTCTGAAGAAGAAGAAGAAGAGTAGCCATAATCACACTCTTCTAGTTTTGTCTTTGTAGAGTAAGGATGTAGCAGATTATGCTCTGTTGTTATTTTCATCCCAGTTACCCTTCCCCATGCTAGAATTTAGTAAAAAACTTTATATTTTAATCACACATGGACTCTCAGTCTGAATTATCTTACTCTGGCTCTGCTGGACTCTTATCTCTGCTAAATACCATTTTTTCAATATCTCAACGTCACCCAACAGCTTGCAAAGTAGAAGTTTTGCTCACAAGCCTCCACACCTTAGAGGGTGCACTGGTCCAAAGGCGGGGAGGAAGGCTGGATTTGGGAGCAGAGGACGTCTCCAGCGTTCGCCGGTCCTTCACTCACCTCCAGGGCCCGGGTTTCGTTCCACAGGCATCCCTGGAGGCGGGTGAATTCCAGCAGGCCCTGAGGAAGGATCGGTGGCCCTTTTGGAGGGCAGAAAGGCAGGGTGCAGATTCTGTAAAAACAAAATAAATAAAATTGATGTCTGGGACCTCAGGGAATTCTGGCTGGTCTTTAGCCTTTGGAGATGACCCCACAGGCCTCCTCCGTCTCTGCGCTCTGGCCAACGGATCCTGCTCGAAGGCGGAGAACCAGAAAGCCTACACTCTATGTGGTTTGGCTGGTCCTAATAAAGGCCACTGTTTTACTTTATTTTGTGATTTATAGTCTGCCTTTCTGATCGAGACTCGGGGCGGATTACACAGAGTGCAAATCAGGTACTAGAAAAAGCAGTTATGCTTGGATCGGTTAGCGGCCAAAGGAAACTGGGACACCACAAAGGTCGACACCCACCTGAGCATGGAACGGCTCAAAGAAACAGGACAAGATCGGAAAACGTGGAGGGGGCTGGCCCGTAGAATCGCCAGGAGTCAGACACAACCGACTAGATAACAACAACAACAAGTCAAGTACAATCAGCAGGACGGGGCATCAGTGAACAGTGCAAGAGGGTTTGGACTACAGAAACCCGAAAAACAGGAATCTCAAACAGAACTGGAACAGAGAGTGAGCTTTTAAACATAAGTGGTATAGAAACTACCTAGCCTGGAGCGTAGCGAACGGGAGCAATACAGTTGTTTAGGCCACACGCCCTACCCCTTGTTCCACCTAAGGAAATCCCCTCATGTATGAGCTTCCTTACATCCCCTAGATTTAGATATGTCTTCACGTTTGCTAGGTTGAATGTTTTTCCAACGGCAGAGCTAAGTGGCCGTTTTGCTAAAGAACAGTATTCAAATAGATTGTGCAGTTGTGGATCAGGTGCAATAGAGACCTTAGATCATCTTATGTTATTTTGCCACCAGTGGATTGGCCCCAGATCCCGTTGGATTGCTCCTATTTTACAAAGACACAGGGGTCATTTCCTGCAGGAGCGCACAGGAGTGGAGCTCCGGCAGTAAGGAGCCCAGGGGGCGGGCACATGCAACAAGCCCCACCCCCTGCTCCCAGCAGCCCTCAGTCAGAGCAAGAAGCAGCCAGGTAAGTTGCAGAGCCCCCCCGCCCAGTCCAAAACAGTCCAGTGGCACCTTTAAGACCAGGTTTTATTC
>NW_015169995.1:759-10467 GCF_001447785.1 Gekko japonicus | reverse complement strand
CTCCCTGCCCTGTTGTTGGTCCCCCAGAGGAACTGGCTGGCCACTGAGTGAGGCAGGATGCTGGACTAGATGGGCCTTCCCTGGTCTGACCCAGCAGGGCTCTCCTGATGTTCTTCTCAGAGGAAGGCCTCGGCCTCCCTGCCCTGTTGTTGGTCCCCCAGAGGAACTGGCTGGCCACTGAGTGAGGCATTGGGTGAGACGGGATGCTGGACTAGATGGACCCTCACTGGTCTGATCCAGCAGGGCTCTTCTGATGTTCTTATGAAGGCCTCGGCCTCTTTATCCTGCTGTCGGCCCTCCAGAGGAACTGGCTGGCCACTGGGTGAGGTGGGATGCTGGACTAGATGGACCCTCACTGGTCTGATCCAGCTGGTCTGATGTTCTTACAGTATGCTTCTGGGGGGGCCCTGCTGAGCCCATGAGCCGGCCACTAGACATCTGACCCCCAAGTGCAAAGTGTGCTGCCCTGGCCTCCATGGGTTTGTGATAGGTATTCTTGGGAAAACATTATTTAACAGAGTTTAAATCAGTAGAGCCATGTGAAATGAGACAGAGTCCGTGTGTATGTTTGAAAAGGAAAGTTAGTTTTACTTAAACTAATAGGGAAAAGATAAACAGGATGCAAAACAAGAGACTCTCAGTCCTACATGTTTGCTGTGAGAAGACTTCCACAAAGGAATGGCGTCTCTTCTTCTCCAAGCAAAACAAAGGGAGGAAGAGACCCCCCAATAGGCCAAATAACAAAACATTGATTTCCAATCACAATGCTAAATTTCAGGTCATTTCAGTAAGACCTCCTACAAGATTTGCGGGCTTTTTCTCACTTGATGACAGGTTGGTTACAATAAACACATGTGACTTCCTGTTGACTAACAAAGTTAATTCTATAATTACTGAAACGTTTTAACTTGCTAAACCCAACACCCTTTTTAAGTTACAACAGTGAATTCATGCAAGTTCAGTTTTTCACGTAGAGTCTCAAACTTCTTGGCAAGTGGCTGGGCGAGTTATGTCCGTGATCATGCAGGTTGCCAAGTGAGCAAGTCATGGAAAGAAGGAGAAGAGATTGGATTTATACCCTGCCCTTCACTCCCCAAAGGAGTCTCAGAGCGGCTTACAAACTCCTTTCCCTTCCCCTCCCCACAAGAGACACCCTGTGAGGCAGGTGGGACTGAGAGAGCTCTGACAGAAACGGCTCTTTTTCAAGGACAGCTCTTATCAGAACTACGGCTTGCCCAAGGTCATACAGCCAGGTGCAAGTGGAGGAGTGGGGAATTAAACCTGACTACACCAAACTGGAAAGAGACTTCTGCAGTTTCCTGAGTAGGTTGCACTGTGGACTTGGCTTGTTTAGAAGTCTGCCGCACACTGCTCTCATCAATGTGTACCACATTAGATCCTTGACTGCATAAGTTTTAGGGTTCAGGATTCTATACCCTTTTCCTCCAAGCAAGGATACCAAGTTCTGCCCTTGGGTCAAGTCCCTTTCTCCTTGGGTTTGGAGCCAAAGGCTTTTATATGCATTAGTCCAAGCCCTTTATAAAACCGTAATTCAAAAGGAATTTTTCCTGTTACTTTAGATGGAACTCTGTTATGAAGATAGAGACCACTGCGTTGACAGCTTCAGTCCAAAGAAGTTCTGAAAGTCCAGATTGCATTAGCATACAACGTGCCATTTCTTGAATGGTCCAGTTAAAGCATTCTGCATTTCCATTTTTCTGTGGCGAATGAGAGATTGTAGTCTTATGTTCAATGCCGTCTTGTTCCATAAACCTTGGGAACTCCCTGCTGCTGTATTCCATGCCATTATCCATAAATAGTACCTCTGGAGCATCCCCAAATTTGTTTTTAACAGCTGCAACATGACACTTAAACTTGTCAAAAACTTGATATTTACTTTTGAGTAGGTATGCAAAGGCATATCTGGATCTGGCCTCCATGAAAGTGACAAAATATTTGCTACCTCCAGCAGATTCCTTTGTTGGCCCCACAAGGTCTGAATAAACAGTCTCCAGGAACTTTGTCTCTTGTCCAGGAGCTTGACTTCTGTAGCTAGGAGCTGTCCCTTTGGTTACCAGACACGTTTCACAACCATTTTTCACCACTTTGCAATCAACAGCATTGATTTTGCAGTCCTTCAATAGCTTCTGCACAGTTTGCAGACTCCTGTGAGCAATGCTCCCTCTAAGCTGTGGAGTCTTGTGAGCAAAAATTCTACTTTGTGAGCTACTGCCATTAAGGTTGTGAGTGAACGATTTGGCTACTGCATGAATTAGTTTGCTCTGGAGCCATCCTTCCTGAGCTAAGGCAAAAAGGTGCGCGCCGGAGGCTGACAAACTGTGAGCTTGCTCACACTAACTCAGCTTAGAGGGAACACTGCCCCTGAGCTAATTTCACATGCCATGAGTAAAGACAGCCCCTGTGTTCCCATGTACGTGACCTTGTGTCAGGTAGCCCTGTCATAGATCTGGAATGTGGAGGGGTGCGCCGCCTCCCCAGCTCATCCCTATCCAGTTTCTGTGCGCTATCTCGAGCCTGACCTTGCTGTCGTTCCCAGCTGCAATTAACTCGGCTGGGAAAGTTAATGGTTTCTGTGCTTTGCTGCTTGCTTGCTTGCTTCAGCCCCTGCGTGCGAAATATACTCATTGGCTTCAGCTTATGGGGGGGGGGGAGTTTGATTATACTATAAGTCAGAGGCCATCATATTACAGGCCATTCCTGACTCAAGCTGTAAATGTGTTCTATAGTACTGGACTACCAACAAACATTTATCCTCTCAAGAAGACTTGCGTGGAGTGCCCTGCCTAAAGAGCCTGACACCTTGTACGGCACACTTGACCCACCAGGGTCTGTTTCAGCACCATTAGCAACTGCCATATCTCTCAGGTAATGACAGCCATCGATTTCTTCAACCATAAGCTCAGTTTGATATTCGTCATGCATAATTTTGCCACCGTTACTTTCAAGTCTGACTTTATATCCACTTTGTAGGATTCTCTTAGTGGATATAAGGTGGCTTCAGGAACATAAACACAGTCCTCGAGGGCAAATCCCTGTTTCCCCATTCACATCCAAAACTCTCAGCACAGCCGTTCCGCACCCTTCCACACATACAGCTTGGCCAGTCGCTTGCTGTAAAGGAGGCTTTCTCTCTGTCCAGATCAATAAAACAGTCCAGCGAGTTTGCTATATGTGTGTAGCTCCCAGAGCTGAGCAGCCATAAATCTTTAGCAAATACAGGTCTTTTTGTTGGAATTGCAAGTTTCTTACACTTCAGTCATTACAGAGTTAAATGCTGTTTGTTAGCAAACAGGATGTTACGTTAGGCGGGAAAGTTTGTGGGAGTTGTTTATCCTAATGAAGTGACCTGTAACCTTTGTATTGGTCAACTAACAACTTGTTTGTGGAAATGCTTTGATCTAGCATTAATGGATTCACAAGGTTTATGGCCCTTTGTGTGAACCAAAGAGGAAGTCCTCTTCTAGAAGCCAAAACAGTTAGAAAGATGTAGCTGTTAGCTTGTATCCAGCATTTCCTCTGCCACTCCCTCTAGGGACTCCTTTTCCAGTGGGAACCCGTGTGGGGCTCCCCCTTTCAGTGGGGGCAGGCGTGGTATGGTCGGTTCCATCTTCCTCCCGCTTCACTCGGCAGTCTCTAGAGATGTGCCCAAGTTTTGCACACGAAAAGCACCTAACGTCTTTCTTTCTATTCCCCTTCTGAAATCCAGGCTCTACCCTGAGTCCAGACAGCCCCTCCTCCAGCTGAGACATTTCCCGTCTCTCTCCCTCCTCTTCCAAGTAAGAACACACAAATTCAAGAGTCAAGTCACTTCGTGAGTTTAGAAAGGCAACTTCCCCGGCAAAGGATCTTGGGAGCGATATAAGAATCAGCGCGATGATAGCCTCATCCGAGAGTCGCTCTCCCATGGCTTTTATATCGGAGGAAATACTCAAGATTTGGTTCAGGTGCGCGCTCACCGAGTCCCCCTCTCTCATCCGGAGATTGGTCAGGCGAAGGTGAAGGAGGAGCCCGCTGGCGCCGGATTGACGGCGGTATTTCTTCTCCAGCATCTCGAACATCTGCTTGGCCGTGGCGCACTCCGGAAGCCGCGGGTGGTCGCTCGCGGGGACGCTGCCCAGGATCAAGAACGCGGCCAGGCCGTCCATTCGGTCAAATCGCTCCCTCTCCGCTTGGCCGGTCGGGGGCTCCGCGCTCAGCGCATCCAGGGCCGAGTGAGCCTTTAAAGCCGCCCGGAGACTCGCCTGCCACCACCTGAAGTTGCCCTTGATAGAGACTGAAAAAATTATGCATGCGATAGAGAAGGCAGAGAGAAAGGAGTCCGATGACTGAGGGGTGAAATGATAGAGACTGAAAAAATTATGCATGCGATAGAGAAGGCAGAGAGAAAGGAGTCCGATGACTGAGGGGTGAAATGATAGAGACTGAAAAAATTATGCATGCGATAGAGAAGGCAGAGAGAAAGGAGTCCGATGACTGAGGGGTGAAATGATAGAGACTGAAAAAATTATGCATGCGATAGAGAAGGCAGAGAGAAAGGAGTCCGATGACTGAGGGGTGAAATGATAGAGACTGAAAAAATTATGCATGCGATAGAGAAGGCAGAGAGAAAGGAGTCCGATGACTGAGGGGTGAAATGATAGAGACTGAAAAAATTATGCATGCGATAGAGAAGGCAGAGAGAAAGGAGTCCGATGACTGAGGGGTGAAATGATAGAGACTGAAAAAATTATGCATGCGATAGAGAAGGCAGAGAGAAAGGAGTCCGATGACTGAGGGGTGAAATGATAGAGACTGAAAAAATTATGCATGCGATAGAGAAGGCAGAGAGAAAGGAGTCCGATGACTGAGGGGTGAAATGATAGAGACTGAAAAAATTATGCATGCGATAGAGAAGGCAGAGAGAAAGGAGTCCGATGACTGAGGGGTGAAATGATAGAGACTGAAAAAATTATGCATGCGATAGAGAAGGCAGAGAGAAAGGAGTCCGATGACTGAGGGGTGAAATGATAGAGACTGAAAAAATTATGCATGCGATAGAGAAGGCAGAGAGAAAGGAGTCCGATGACTGAGGGGTGAAATGATAGAGACTGAAAAAATTATGCATGCGATAGAGAAGGCAGAGAGAAAGGAGTCCGATGACTGAGGGGTGAAATGATAGAGACTGAAAAAATTATGCATGCGATAGAGAAGGCAGAGAGAAAGGAGTCCGATGACTGAGGGGTGAAATGATAGAGACTGAAAAAATTATGCATGCGATAGAGAAGGCAGAGAGAAAGGAGTCCGATGACTGAGGGGTGAAATGATAGAGACTGAAAAAATTATGCATGCGATAGAGAAGGCAGAGAGAAAGGAGTCCGATGACTGAGGGGTGAAATGATAGAGACTGAAAAAATTATGCATGCGATAGAGAAGGCAGAGAGAAAGGAGTCCGATGACTGAGGGGTGAAATGATAGAGACTGAAAAAATTATGCATGCGATAGAGAAGGCAGAGAGAAAGGAGTCCGATGACTGAGGGGTGAAATGATAGAGACTGAAAAAATTATGCATGCGATAGAGAAGGCAGAGAGAAAGGAGTCCGATGACTGAGGGGTGAAATGATAGAGACTGAAAAAATTATGCATGCGATAGAGAAGGCAGAGAGAAAGGAGTCCGATGACTGAGGGGTGAAATGATAGAGACTGAAAAAATTATGCATGCGATAGAGAAGGCAGAGAGAAAGGAGTCCGATGACTGAGGGGTGAAATGATAGAGACTGAAAAAATTATGCATGCGATAGAGAAGGCAGAGAGAAAGGAGTCCGATGACTGAGGGGTGAAATGATAGAGACTGAAAAAATTATGCATGCGATAGAGAAGGCAGAGAGAAAGGAGTCCGATGACTGAGGGGTGAAATGATAGAGACTGAAAAAATTATGCATGCGATAGAGAAGGCAGAGAGAAAGGAGTCCGATGACTGAGGGGTGAAATGATAGAGACTGAAAAAATTATGCATGCGATAGAGAAGGCAGAGAGAAAGGAGTCCGATGACTGAGGGGTGAAATGATAGAGACTGAAAAAATTATGCATGCGATAGAGAAGGCAGAGAGAAAGGAGTCCGATGACTGAGGGGTGAAATGATAGAGACTGAAAAAATTATGCATGCGATAGAGAAGGCAGAGAGAAAGGAGTCCGATGACTGAGGGGTGAAATGATAGAGACTGAAAAAATTATGCATGCGATAGAGAAGGCAGAGAGAAAGGAGTCCGATGACTGAGGGGTGAAATGATAGAGACTGAAAAAATTATGCATGCGATAGAGAAGGCAGAGAGAAAGGAGTCCGATGACTGAGGGGTGAAATGATAGAGACTGAAAAAATTATGCATGCGATAGAGAAGGCAGAGAGAAAGGAGTCCGATGACTGAGGGGTGAAATGATAGAGACTGAAAAAATTATGCATGCGATAGAGAAGGCAGAGAGAAAGGAGTCCGATGACTGAGGGGTGAAATGATAGAGACTGAAAAAATTATGCATGCGATAGAGAAGGCAGAGAGAAAGGAGTCCGATGACTGAGGGGTGAAATGATAGAGACTGAAAAAATTATGCATGCGATAGAGAAGGCAGAGAGAAAGGAGTCCGATGACTGAGGGGTGAAATGATAGAGACTGAAAAAATTATGCATGCGATAGAGAAGGCAGAGAGAAAGGAGTCCGATGACTGAGGGGTGAAATGATAGAGACTGAAAAAATTATGCATGCGATAGAGAAGGCAGAGAGAAAGGAGTCCGATGACTGAGGGGTGAAATGATAGAGACTGAAAAAATTATGCATGCGATAGAGAAGGCAGAGAGAAAGGAGTCCGATGACTGAGGGGTGAAATGATAGAGACTGAAAAAATTATGCATGCGATAGAGAAGGCAGAGAGAAAGGAGTCCGATGACTGAGGGGTGAAATGATAGAGACTGAAAAAATTATGCATGCGATAGAGAAGGCAGAGAGAAAGGAGTCCTTTTCTCCCTTTCTCACAATACAAGAACTCAGTGAGCACCCCACGAAATCAACAACAAAAAGGCTTAGAATAGATAAAAGGAAGTCCACTTGCTTAAGTCATCTGGTGCTCAAAGAGTAATTTACACGTGGAATTCATTGCCACAGGAAGTGATGGTGGCTACAAGCATAGGCAGCTTCAAGAGGGGATGAGATAAACATATGGAGCAGAGGTCCATCAGTGGCCATTAGCCACAAGGTCTAGATGGCACGCTCTGTCTAGGGCAGGGATGCTCTGTCTTCCTGGCACTTGGGGGGGGCAAGTGTGAGAGGGCTTTTGGAGTTCTGGTTCTGCCGGTGGACCTCCTGATGGCACCTGGGTTTTGGTCATTGCGTGACAGAGTGCTGGACTGTGTTACAAAAGCGAAGGGCTCTGCACCGTCTCCTGTCTCATACTTCAGGAGGTCACCATAGATTTAGTCAGAGAGGTCAGGACGCACAACGCATCCTTTCCTTCCTGTTATCTGATCCTATCCCCTTTGAGGTAGATTGTTATTCTCAGGGACGAGTTTCCTTCCTTCCGGCTTGACATCTCACTCTCACACATTCTCACACATACAAAGGAGCATTGCTCTCCATCTTTGGAAAATGAGTGCAGGGCACATTCTCCCAGCATCATCCACACTCATCATAGATACATAGGTGAGCGTCTATCTCTCATCTGCACTGTGTAGAATGGAGTTCCATACAATAAAGAACTCTTTATTAGTTTTGAATCTCTGTAGTTTTGGATCTGTGTAGCTTTGTAAGCTCGCTAGCACACTCAGTACCAAGGCTTTGCTGTGTGGAAATGCCTTGTCCTTTTCTCCCTTTCTCACAATACAAGAACTCGTGGGCACCCCACGAAATCAACAACAAAAAGGCTTAGAATAGATAAAAGGAAGTCCTTCTTCACCCAAAGAGTGATGAACACATGGAATTCACTGCCGCAGGAAGTGGTGGCGGCCACAAGCATGGACAGCTTCAAGAGGGGATGAGATAAACATATGGAGCAGAGGTCTATGAGTGGCCATTAGCCACAAGGTCTAGTCGGCACGCTTTGTCTAGGGCAGGGATGCTCTGTCTTCCTGGCACTTGGGGGGGGGGCAAGTGTGAGAGGGCTTTTGGAGTTCTGGTTCTGCCGGTGGACCTCCTGATGGCACCTGGGTTTGGACCATTGCATGACACAGAGTGCTGGAATGTGTTACAAAAGCGAAGGACTCTGCGCCGTCTCCTCTCTCATACTTCAGGAGGTCACCATAGATTTAGTCAGATAGAGAGGTCAGGACACAGAACGCATCCTTTCCTTCCTGTTATCTGATCCTATCCCCTTTGAAGTAGATTGTTATTCTCAGGGACGAGTTTCCTTCCTTCCGGCTTGACATCTCACTCTCACACATTCTCATACACACAAAGGAGCATTGCTCTCCATCTTTGGGAAATGGGTGCAGGGCACATTCTCCCTGCATCATCCACACTCATCATAGTTACATAGGTGAGCGTCTAGCTCTCATCTGCACAGTGTAGAATGGAGTTCCATACAATAAAGAACTCTTTATTAGTTTTGAATCTGTGTAGTTTTGGCTCTGTGTAGCTTTGTAAGCTTGCTAGCACACTCGGTACCAAGGCTTTGCTGTGCGGAAATCCCTTGTGAATTCTGCTACACTGATAGAGATTCTTGGCTCTACTAAAACCAGATAATCCAAGAGACTGGATGGGCCACTGGCTTGATCTAACATGGCTTCTCTTATGTCTGGGGCAGTGATGCTCTTTATTCGTGGTGCTTGGGGAGGCAACAGTGGGAGGCCTTCTGGAGTTCTGGCCCCACTGGTGGAATTCCTGATGGCCTCTGGGTTTTGGCCACTGCATGACACAGAGTGTTGGACTAGAGGGGCCATTGGCCTGGTCCAACATGGCTTCTCTTATGTTCTTATGTCTGGGTCAGTAATGCTCTTTATTCTTGATGCTTGGGGAGCACAGTTTTGGACTTCTGGCCCCACTGCTGGACCTCCTGATGGCACCTGGTGTTTCTGGCCACTGTGTGACACAGGCTGTTGGAGTGGATGGGTCACTGGACTGATCCAACATGGCTTCTCTTATGTCTGGGGCAGTGATGCTCTGTGTTCTTGGTGCTTTGGGGGCCACAGTGGGAGGGCTTCTAGAGTCCTGGCCCCACTGCTGGACCTCCTGATGGCACTTGGTGTTTTTGGCCACTGTGTGACACAGAGTGTTGGACTGCATGGGCCATTGGCCTGATCCAACATGGCTTCTCTTATGTTCTTACGTCTGGGGCAGTGATGCTCTGTCTTGCAGTAATGCTCTTTATTCTTGATGCTTCGGGAGCACAGTTTTGGACCTCTGGCACCACTGGTGGACCTTCTGATGGCCCCTGGTTTTTGGCCACTCTGTGACACAGGGTGCTGGACTGGATGGGTCAGTGGACTGATCCAACATGGCTTCTCTTATGTTCTTATGTCTGGGGCAGTGATGCTCTGTGTTCTTGGTGCTTGGGGGGCCACAGTGGGAGGGGCTTCTAGTGTCCTGGCCCCACTGCTGGACCTCCTGATGGCACTTGGTGTTTTTGGCCACTGTGGGGCACAGAGGGTTGGACTGCATGGGCCATTGGCCTGATCCAACACTGGCTTCTCTTGTGTTCTTATGTCTGGGACAAGTGATGCTCTGTGTG
>NW_015169995.1:0-555 GCF_001447785.1 Gekko japonicus | reverse complement strand
TGTGTTCTTGGTGCTTGGGGGGCCACGGTGAGAGGGCTTCTGGAGTTCTGGCTCTACTGGTGGACCTCCTGATGGCACCTGGGTTTTGGCCACTGTGTGACTCAGAGTGTTGGGCCGGATGGGCTATTGGCCTGACTCAACATGGCTTCTCTTATGAACCCACCACCAGGACCTGCCCAGTCTTGGCCCTTAGACCAGGCAGGGATAGTTGGGTCTTGCTGGAACCCTGCCATACCTTGAACGGGCCTTGCCTTGCAACCTGCTCTCTGTCTCAGAGGACAGTTTTCGGGGAATGACAGGCTTGGCTCCTCTCCTGCAATTCAGGCTACTGAATTTCTCTCTGGTTTTCTTTTTTTCCTAATCGCACACCAAGCCCTTCATGGAGTTGGACCATCCTATCTGCGAGACCATCTCTCTCCCTCGATGCTCCCCCATGACAGTTTCACTCACCTGAGGGCCTTCTGCAGGTACCAGCCAGCAAATGGGCAAAATCAACACCTGCCTATTCAGGGGCCTTCTTCGTTGTGGCCCCTGCCTTGCAGAACACCCTGCTTC
>NW_015169994.1:19329-22109 GCF_001447785.1 Gekko japonicus | reverse complement strand
ACTAAAGCAAAAAAGGGAAAAGAGAAAAACCTTTAAATATGAAGTAAATAGTTCTATAAGTTGCTTCGCTATTTATCTAAGCATCTTAACACAATTTTCCTTTCTTCTTTATAATTTAGTTTCACTTAAGGGAAGGAAATTACATTTTAATAAACACTAAACCATATTAGTTAAATACACTTCAAGTTTAGTAGGCCCATCCTATGCAGAGAAATGTTAAGATTTCTTAATAACACTTCATTTATAAGTCTTAGTTTTTTTCTTTTTCGTCAGATATCTTCTCATCAGTAAAATCTTGTCTCTGTGTCTTTTCCCTTTATAGACCATGTAGGTTTGCTTTGAAGATGCCACTATTAGACTTAAGTTCATGTTTAGTTGGATAGTTTCCTTCTTCTTCCCATTTTGGAGTAAAGGAATAGAAATCTTGGATGAATTCTTGCTTCTGTGTTTTTTCTTTTTATAGATTCCCTGGGTTTGCTTAGCGTTAAGGAGTCTTAGTGCAGGGTTGACTTAATTCTCCAAAGTTTAATTGTTGTTGCATTCTGAAATGGCACAGTAGTCATCTTGAATCTTTTCTTATCTCTGTCCTGGTTCTGTTTTGCTAAAGTCTCTTCTTGCTTACCAGTTGGTTCTTTGTCTTTAAGACTTGGTTGTAACCATTTATCCCCTTTGCTTGTAAATTCCTCTGGAGTAGTCAAGTTTACATTGAGTAGTTTCTCGCAGGTGTCCTTAATTGCTGATTTAATTGTAATCACAATAATTGATTTAAGGTCGTCCCATGAAAACTGAGTCAAATTTTCTTCCTGTTGTTCACCACCTTTGGCTCATTTTCTGCTTGAAGTTGCATTTTGTAGTCCATCTCCAAGTCGTTTTGTACTTGAGAATACATTTTGCAGTCATCACCAGCACTATTCATAGTCTCCATTGCAGAAAGACAGAAGTGTTATCTTGCTGTTTACCCAAAAGCCAACCCACAACACTAAAGAGTTATAATACCAAACACATTAACATCCATGAATCTCTCATGAAGTCAAATAGTTACTATTCATAAACCTTTTAGACTTAGCAAATTTCTATGAGGCAGTATTGTAACCAGAAGTTTTCTTTAAAATGGGTAAAGATCCCACTTTTAGTGTCTCTATGTTTTCTTCTCTTTATGGCAGAGCACAGTAGCTTAATCAGTCTATATTCCATTAACAAACAAACCCCCCCCCCATAATAATCAGATAACAGTATTTGTAGCCCCCTCTTTTTTCGGTTTGTAATTTTTTTAGAACCTTACTTCCATATATTTTAGACGCCATTTACTCTAAGAAGGGGGGGGGGGAGAATACTGCTCCTCCTTCTCTCGTTTTCTGATTTTCACCAGGGGTTAATTCAGGAAGTTTCTTAATTCTTTGTAGATTTTAGTTGCTTTTAGATATATTCACAATCTTCACCTCTATTGGAGGCTTAGAGTCAGTTCTTTGTTTAAGTTACACACCCACCTCACCCTGTGTCCGGTACATAAACTGAACAGGACAAAATAAAGAAAATATGGGAACAATACATTGAAGAACTATACAGAAAACATGAAAGGATGACAGATTTCTTCCAACAAGAATATTTCAAAATGAAGTGAAAGCTGCACTCAAAGTAGTGGGAAGAAACCAATCATCAGGAGTAGATGGGAATATCAATAGATCTATTTCAAGCCACAGAAATGGAGTCCTTTCTGTATCAAAATCCTAACAAGAATATGCCAACAAATATGGAAAACAAAACAATAGCCTACAGTCTGGAAACGCTCAATCTACATTCTAATTCCCAAAAAAGCAGATATCAAAGACTGCAGCATCTATTGAAACATCATTGTGTTATGAGTAAAGTGATGCTCAAAATCTTGCAACAAAGACTATCACTATATATATGGAACAAGAAATGCCAGATGTTCAAGATTCAGATTCAGAAAAGGATATGGCACTAGAGATCATGTTGCAAATTTGTAACACAAAAAAAAATCAGAAGAAAATCAGCTTGTATTTCATAGGTTACAGCAAATATTTTAACTGTGGATCATGAAGTTATGCTTGGTTTTAAAAGAAATGGGTGTACAACAACATCTGATTGTTTTGATGCTAGAGGCTACTGTTGGGACAGAATATGGAGAAACAAAATGGTTTCCATTTGGCCCAGGTGTCAGACATAGATGTATTTTATTTCCCTATCTCTTCAATCTATATGTAGAATATATCATAAGGAAAACTGGATTAGATTTAGATGAAGGTGGAGTGAAGATTGGTGGAAGGCACATTAACAATTTGAGATACACAGATGACAACACATTACTGGCAGAAGACTGTAAAGGCTTGAAACAACTACTGCTGAAGGTTAAAGCAGAAAGGGCTAAAGCAGGATTACATCTGAACATCAAGAAGACAAAAGTAATGACTAGTGGGGAATTACACAACTTTAAGGCAGACAATGAAGAATTTGAAATTGTCAAAGATTTTCTATTCCTTGGCTCAATCAGTGACCAAAAATGAGACTGCACCCAAGAAATCAGAAAGAAATTAAGACTGGGAAAGGCAGTCATGAAGGAGCTAGAAAAGGTCCATAAATGTAAGGATGTGTAGATGGTGACCAAGATAATTCATACCATAGTATTCCCCATTACTATGTATAGGTGTGAAAGTTGGACAGTGAAGAAAGCTGACAGGAAGAAAGTTGGTTCATTTGTAATGTGGTGTTGGAGGAGAGTTTTAAAGAAACCATGGACCACCAAAAAGACAAACAAGTTC
>NW_015169994.1:0-18878 GCF_001447785.1 Gekko japonicus | reverse complement strand
CAATTTTTCTCCAGGCCAGTTTGGCCAGGGATTCTGGAGGTTTTTTGTCATCTTCTGGGCATGGAACGGTGGTCACTGGGAGTGTGGGGAAGAGGTATTTGTGAATTTCCTGCATTGTGCTAGGGGTTGGACTAGATGACCCTGGAGGTCCCTTCCAACTCTATGATTCTATTATTCTAAGCCTGAACTCTCCTTAGAAGCTAAAATGACCAGTCTGAGGCTGCAGTACTTTGATCACATTATGAGAAGACAAAACTCACCGAAAAAGACAGTAATGCTAGGAAAAGTTCAAGGCAGCAGGAAAAGAAGAAGACCCAAAATGAGATGGATTGACTCAATAATTGAAGCCGCATCCCTCAAATGGCAGGACCTGAGCAAGGAGGTTAATGAGAGGATGTTTTGTGTTTGTGTGTGTGTATGTGTGTGTAATAAGTGCCATCAATTCATAAATTACCTTTTGCAAGTCTGAATCTGTAGATTTGCTGAAACAGTGAAAATATGCATGTTTGCAAATTTACACAAGAGCCTAATACTCTCAGGCATACTGTGTTGAGACATTCTAAACAGTGATTAAAGTTAAAATCTGCAACACTACCAATAGTCTGTTGGTTCAATCTCAATCTAGTTCAGTCAAGTAACTTGGTTGAATCTAATAACTTGGGTGACTTTCAATTGTTGATGCCTAGAGATGTGGGCAAGTTGTTTGCAAGATCAATCCTTGATCTTTATTCTTCATAACTTGTGAATCTTGCCAAGGGGGTGGGGGTTAGAAGGTTGGGTCCAAGGAAAAGAGAAGGAGTCGTGATAACTAGACAGAGGGAGTCATAAAACTTCTCCTGAAGAAACCTTTAATTGACCCGAAGAATTGGCTGGTAACAGTGCCAGTGAGGTATAGTAGTTAAGAGCAGCAGACTCTAATCTGGAGAACCAGGTTTGATTCCCCACTCCTCCTCATGAAGCCAGCTGGGTGACCTTGCGTCAGTCACAGTTCTCTCAGAACTCTCTCAGCCCTACCCACCTCACAGGCTGTCTGTTGTGGTGAGAGGAAGAAAAGATGATTGTAAGCTGCTCTGAGACTCCTTCAGGTGGTGAAGAGCAGGGTATAAAACCAATTCTTCTTTTAACAAAAATCTCATTTTTGAGTAAGGGGCTTGACCAAATGATGGGCATGCAATTCCAAGCATTGTTGGATGAAATGAATTATTTGGGCCCACATTCTGGCCCGATTTTTTGAAACTGAAACTGTCTACATCACTCTGACTAATGCATTGAGGGTGAGATGGAGAATTTGACTATGTTGACTAATTTGCCCATCTCAGTGACTTCTGGTTCCAGTATTCTTTTGGATTGGTCACCTGAGTTCCATATCAGAGACTGCTTGTTCCAGTGGTTTCCTCTGCTATGAAAATACAAGCTAATGAGTTCATGCTGGGCTTTTTCTACAAAAAAAGCCCTGTCTGTACTCACAACATTAGCTAGCCAGGACATAGTATTTGGTAATTCCCAGTGAAAAAGACAATCTCCCACAAAACCTCAAATGGTAATTCCTTTCATAAATAAAATAATAATCCATGAGGGTGAGGACATTTGAAAATGGACTTCATGTGAGACAGCTGATTGTGTCTGACAATTGATTTGGTAGTCTTCAACTAATGAAATTGACAATTCTCATCCAAAAAAACATGAAGGTCCATGATCATTTGTATCTCAGATTACTAATTTATTGCAATGGTACCTCTTTGAAGTGCTGGATGAGAGTCTTTATGGTGCAATATGTGCATATGGATGTCCTCTGTGACTTGGCCCTGCATTTCCAAATAATACATGTAAAAATTGTGAGGATCAATGAAGATGTGCCATTTTTTTAATCCATGTTTTTGGGTTGCCACAATGTGCTGGATTTGGTGTACATGTGCAGTCTCTGCACATGAATGTTATCAGTAATTTGATAGTGCATTTTGGGGGACTCTATGTAGAAATTATGAGGATCCATGTTTTTGTGGTGTGGCTACATGACCGAACACTGGATTCCTGATTTTGTGGTATAGTCCACAACTGTGGGCATAATCGAAGATCTCATCATGAATTTCAGAAGCCACAGAATCTATGTCTTGAATTTATATCTCTGTGCCATGGTGGTACCATAAACCAATCAGTTGATGTGGATGTAATATGTGATTTAACTCTGGCTTTTTGAGACTCACCTCTGTAAAGCCATAAAAGACTGCATGGATTTGGTCTTTTGTGGTGAAGGAAATGGACTTGGATGTGATCTGTGATTACATGTCAAATTTCAGCAGAAGCTATGTAAAATTCAAAATCCAATTATTTTGATCCATGGTAGTGCTATAAAATGCTGGATCAATAGTCTTGTGATGTGCATCAGTGGTTTTGTGATGCAGCCAATTGCTGTGGATATGATCTTTGATTTTATAGTGATTCCCAGATCACTCCATTTTAACCTGTAGATATCGATACGTTGCACACATCAACGCTTTTCAAGGTGCCAAAGCTTTAGATCCATGTACTTTACAGGTCAGTCTCTGGACATGGATTTGAGGTATAAAGATTCATGAGGACCCATGCCTGGGATCTATGTTTTGTGTCATGGTGGCACTGTGAAAGAAAGATCCATGATTTTTCTATGTTTTCCATACACAAGGATATCAACAACAATATAATGGTGGTGTTATATTGTTTAGTGTAAAAATTGTATGAATTCATGAGTATTCAGCTTCAAAATCTGAGGAACTGTCCTTTCAGGCCATTATTTCAACCTGAGAGCACTCCCTCTCAGTCATACCTGTGTTATTGCCTGCTTTTCACTGCTCCCAAAGGCTACAGAAGGTAGGGAATACTGTAAAAAATCATAAGAACATAAGAGAAGTCATGCTGGATCAGGCCAAGGGCCCATCCAGTCCAACTCTCTGTGTTACACAATGGCCAAAACCCAAATGTCATCAGGAGGTCCACCAGCAGGGCCAGAACTCCAGAAGTACTCTCACTGTTGCCCTCCAAGCACCAAGAATACAGAGCATCACTGCCCCAGATACAGTGTTCCATCTATACCTTATGGCTAATAGCCACTGATGGACCTCTGCTCCATGTTTATCCAGTCCCCTCTTGAAGCTGTCTATGCCTGTAGCCACCACCACTTCCTGCAGCAGTGAATTCCACATGTTAATTACTTTTTGGGTGAAGAAGTACTTCCTTTTTTCTGTTCTTGGATGTATATCATCTGGGCCCGGTGATTTGTTAGTTTTTAATTTGTCCATCAGTCACAGGACCTCCTCTCTTGTCATTTCCAATCCAACACAGGTCTTTCGACACCCCTCCTGAAATAGGTGATTCTGGAGTGGGCAAACATCTCTCATCTTCCACACTGAAGACAGAAGCAAAAAATACATTCAGCTTCTCTGCCATTTCCCTATCACCCTTTAGTAATCCTTTCACCCCTTGGTCATCCAAGGGCTCCATGGCCTCCCTGGCTGTTTTTCTGCTTCTAATGTATTTGAAGCCATTTTTATTGTTGGTCTTTATGTTTTATGCAGTATGTTCCTCATAGTCCCTTTTTGCTTATCTGATCACTGACTTGCATTTTATTTGCCAAAGCCTTCACTCCCTTTTATTTACCTCACTTGGACTAGCCTTCCACCACTTACAGGAATCCTTCTTACCTTTTACTACTTCCATTATTTTGTTTATTAACCATGCAGGCCTTTTTTTAATACTTAGTTGTACCTTTCCCAACCTGTGGTATACATTTTATTGAATTTCCAGTATTGTAGTTTAAAATAGTCTCCAAGCTTCCCAAAGGGATTTGACCCTCCTTATCTTTCCTTTCAGTTTCTTCTTCAGGAGCCTCCTTATTTGAAAGAAGTTACCCCTTCTAATAAATATGTTCCCACACATCATGCCCTTAATTCACATAGAAGGAAATCCAAGGACAGGAGTTAAGTTACGTCACAGGAAGCTAGTGACAGAACCAAGAGCACAGCCTAAACCTCTGGAGACTCACAAAACTATATTATACGTGAACCTAGATGAGATTTTAAAAATGATTCAGCTCTCCAGTTTTAAAAAAGTTTGATTAGAGTGCTTCCTGAAGATGTTGTGGGAAATTACCATTACAATGTTAGCAAATAAGAATTTTAAAGTGGATCCGGCCAAAGGTCCATCTAGTTTCATATCCTGTCCTTGATAGTGGCCAGTTATATATGTCTCAGAGGATGTGAACAAGAAGCCATAGGGTGACTGAGCTACAATTTGTTCCAATTGATATTAATGATATTTACCTAAGAAGTTTGTTCTGCATGTTTTACATTCTCATCCTTTACAGAATAGCTAAGAAAATAAACACCTCTCTCCCTTCTCATTCATAGAACTCATATTAATTCTTTCTCATCATCCACGCAATATAAATTTATTTCTTTGTTTCATTAATGGGAGACATGGCCCCAATTCCCTAAACAAAACAGAAGTTCAATAGTACTTTAGAGACTAAGAATGTATTCTTGTATAAGTTTTCAGGTCTCAGAACTTCCTTCACTTAAGTTCCCTAAAGAAAATAAAGGTAGAGGGTATGAGCCGGAACAGCAGCAGAGGATGAGCTCAGGCTATCAAATCTTCAAATTAATTGTGCAAACCAAGATTCCACCACCCAGACCTTACTAACTTCCTTCTACAGGACATCACTTCTGAGATTCATGACTTCCCAAGGAAGATTCAGAAATATCTGCAGCTCAAGTGCAGTTCAGTGCAGTGACCCAAAGTCTGCTGGTATCAGTCGAAGGCTCTATCCTACACAAAAAGCCAGCTCCATCAGCACCACATCAGTAAAGCTAATGTTTGGAATCTGCAGAAGCTAAAAATCTTCAGGAAGAGCTAGAAGAGGGGAGAAAAAGTATATGCTTAGTCAAAGTTCTCCAATCTTTCCTTCAGGTCCAATGTTTTGTTATTTTTATGTTTTTGTATATATTTTAGTTCTGGTTTTGTTTTAATGATGTGATTTCATTATGAATTTTTCAGTTTGTTAGCAGCCTTCATGGCCCTTATGAGGGCAGAAAGGCAGCGTATAAATTTTATAAAATATATTTTATAAAATAAAAGAATCCACCCCTTCTTCTACAACTGCCAAGCAGCTAGAAAGGAACAGAGTATCTCCATCCCCCACCAGTAAACATGATTATAGCTGATATAGTGGGAAAATATCATGAATGGATTTCCTCTACATTCTTTGTAATAATATTTATTTAAAAGCCTTGTATCTCAGAAATATAAAGTATGTGAAAAACAAGTCAGCAGACAGATAGTAAGTTGGGAGCAAGATATATATATGGCAATAATTTGATGTATGGAATTATATTTGGGGATATACTGGCGACCCAAGGATGCAGCGGCCAAACCGGATGGAGGTGGAGTTGAGGCGACACGATGACGAGATGACGCAGCACGGCAGGAGCCTAAGGGATGGAAGCCGGAAGGTGCAGTCAGAAGCAGTCGCGCGTCAAGGAGTCCACCAGAAGCCTGCTGGAGGTAGTTGCCGGCCAGCCTGAGGCGCTGGGAACAGCATCCGAAGCTCGCCCAGGAAATCAGCAAAAAGAGGAGAGAACGCGCCACTTGGGTGTCGGTAGGCAGCCCCTCCCCCTCGAGTTTGTGGCCCTAGGTTAGGATAACAACTACATAAGTAGTATACCTGTAAACCGCTCTGAGACCCCCTAGGGGTCAAGGGCGGTATATAAATGGAATTGTAAAGTAAAGTAAATGTAAAATATATTTGGGGATATGGGAATGGTTTTTCATTATGTATTCAGCTGAGGGAGGACTGTTTTAAATCCACTTCCAGGGTTACATGACACCAGAAATTCTTCACAAGCTAACAAATACATATGGATCCATCTTGTGGAAAAGCCATCATAAGTAAGACACTGCCTGTTTACACACATAGTGGACAAGAAGCAAGAAAATACTGGGACATTAAAAGCAAACATTCATCCCTTAATTTAAGAATATGCAAAGAATACACCAAACCAGCATTGTGAACTTGTGTCATTCAAGCTTGCTAGAATTTGCTAAGCCAAATGTTGGAAAATTCTGTCTTTAAAGGGATAGGAAAGCAAACGATATGTTGTATGTCCTAAATTAACCAATTTTATAAAAATTAATGAAGGAAGATAAGATACTACAAAAAGGAAGAAAGTAAGCAAATATTGGTATGCTAAATAAGATGAGTATATTTGCTTAACATATTGATATTTCCTTATTGTCTTCCTTTTTTACTTTCTGGAAAAATCATATTTTTCCTCTGACATAGCATATTTATTCAAGTTTACTGTCCTATGGGTTTGTGTTTGCTGTTGATTGTTACAGTTAAAGTATATTTAAAAGAAAAGTCAATTTTATTTTGCTTTCAGTTGTATCTGAGTTGTACCCCTCAATTTTTTCATCTAATGTTAAATATAGATATAAAGGTTTATAATCAAAAGTTATATAGCATTATTTTTGTTTGGCTTCCTATGACTGTAAGAAAACAATTTTTAAAAAGTTGCTCTCTGTGACACTAGTCTAGTTAAAATGTTGAGTGAAACTGAAAAACCCATAAACTAACCAATTGTTTTAATATGGAAATATTTTGAAGAAAAGTTAATTTTTCACTAATCGCAATTATTTAAAGAAAGAAAAAAAATAAGACAGCAATATTAGAATAAGATATTCTAGATTTAGTTCTAGCTCATTACAGGAATCTCTGAGTTTTGTAAAGACTTATTTTGTGGCTTTTTATAGGCATATTATCCCAGTTTGTTAACATTATTTTTTACTTTATATTGGAGTTTAATATAGCTATTTTAAGCTTGCTGTTCCATTCCCAACATTTCACTTCCTTTAAAAGCACAGAGTAAAATCATATGATGACAGGAAAAGTTTAACTTCCAATTGTGTAAGGGGCTCAGAGTAGGAAGTGGAATTTTACCTTAATAATGCAATCATGTTATTTACACCAGTTGAATCAGAAGGTCTCTTGAGATTCCAAAGCCCAGGAAAGCAACAGCCAGCAGATTATGTCAGAAATAGAGAGGAGGAATGCGTATTGACTTTTTCAGTTCTTGTCTTCCTCCAAATCTAGATGACCTTTTATGAATGTACAGAAATATGTAAATGAAGTAATGATACCATTGAAGGCAGTGATACCATTGAAGAATACAATAGGAGAAAACATCTGTTCTAACTCCCGTGTTTCAGACCATCTGTGCCTATGTTAACTATCTCTTCATTGGTTTGAACCTCTAGTTGCTGTTGTATAACCATTGATTCCTGGAACTGCATCTGTTTTAATGGTGCTGACCAAAGTGAACACTATAACTTCCTTCATGAGCTAGTGTTGATGGAGGTATAATAGAGTGACTGTTCCAGATTATCTTAGTTTATCCTATTGCTCTCTCTTATCCATAATAGCCTGATCTGACCAATTGTGAGACAAGTCAGGGGACCAGGAAGTCCTAGTGTTTCAAAAGACTACTTCCCATCTTCAGAATAAGGTTCCTGCCCTAAGTAACAAGTCACTGTCACTATGGAATCTCTGTTACCTACAGAAGGTTGATTTCATTTTTTAAAAGAAAACAGAAGATACCTCAAATAAAATGGCAACAAAGAATGTCACACCTTGAGAAAGCCATCAGTAATTATTTTGTTTAATTTTTTATCCAGTTTTTCATAAAGTTCTCACAAAGCGGCTTACAACAGAACAGTTACAAAATAGAAATCCAGTTACAAAATTAGAAAACAGCAAGACACTTTCAGCAACCAAGAAAAACTTGATCAGAATATCACTCTTTCTATAAACAGACAGACCTGTTCAACTCAACCTACCAAGTCACCCACAGCCCACCAGGCATATCAGTTTTATCTTTGTCACCCTTCCTCCAAGAAATGTAGGGGAGTGAACATGGTTCTCTCCCCTATATTTTCTTACAACAACCAGATGAGTGAGGTTAGACTGAGAAAAGAGTGTCTTGCCCAACGTTACTCAATGGGCTGTGTGGGAATATGAATCTCATTCTTCCAGGATCTATTCCAACATTCTAACCATTGCTTTTATTTTTACTCTCTTTAATGGGGCATTGTATTGTATTGTATTGTATTCCTCCCAGTAACTAACAATTCTCTCTCTCTCTCTCTCTCTTTTAGCTAGGTCAGGGGTGGCCAAGCTTGCTTCATGTAGGAGCCATACAGAATAAACATCAGATGTTTGAGAGCCACAAGACATGAACAAATATCACACACACGTTTTTATTGAAAAATATGCAAATTTGCTTTTTAACATTAAATGAGACTGCCAAAAATAAAAACAAAAGGAGGGGAAGCAGATATTGATAATTATATTTATTTGTCCAATGATATTTATTTTTGTGTGTGTGTGTGTGTGTGTGAGTGAGAGAGGGAGAGAGAGAGAGAGAGAGAGAGAGAGAGAGAGAGAGAGAGAGAGAGAGAGAGAGGTGGAAAGAACTAGAGGTGGAAGGAAAGAGAGAAAAGTGAGAGATAGAGAAACAAAGAAAGTAAATAGATGGGGAGGGGGAGGAAGCAGGGCCGATCCCAGCTTATCTTGCACCCTAGGCAAAGATCCCTTCTGGCGCCTCCCCCCTGTGTGCCCACCAACAGCCAAGTTGACAACCAGAGGGTGCAAGGAGAGTCACCAGGCTCCCCCCTCATCAGGGCGCCTGGAGAAGAGGCTGACCGGCAGGGCGTTCACAGGGGAAGGAGGGGGAGGGAGGGAGCAAGAGAGAAAGAGAAAGGTGGAAAGAATGAAAGAGGTAGAAAAAAGGAGAGAGAGAAAGAGAGAAACAGAAATAAAGAAAGCAAATAGATGGGGAGAGGGAGGAAGAATGGAAGAGAAAGAGAGAAAGGAAGGGAGGGAGGGAGCAAGAGAGAAGTGAAAAGAAAGAAAGTTGGAAAGAAAGTAAATAAATGGGGGGGAGGAACGAGAAAAGAGACAGAGAATGAGAGAGAGAGTGGTGGAAAGAAAGCAAATAAATAGGGGGTGGGCGGGAGAGGTGGAAAGAAAGCAACTTTAACTTTAAATGTGTTCTCCCACACACACACACCCATGCCAGCTGGCTTGGCTTGGAGAAGGGATTTAAAGAGACAATTGCCTTCTCCAAGCTGACTGATTTGGGGGGGGGGGTTTGAGAACACATTTAAAGTTAAAGTTGCTTTCTTTCTCTGCTCCCCCCCCCTCCGGCCTCAAGCCTACCCAGGGAGGGGAACACTGGCTGGGGAAGTGACGGCTGATCAGGGAAGCAGGCCTCCCCTTCACTTTATCAGCTGCCCTACTGGGAGCTGCACAATATGTGTGAAAGAGCCACGTGTGGCTCCCGAACCACTTTGGCCACCCCTGATACAGAGGTTGTGGTCTTCTTTCAGCTTGGTGAACTACATGTTCTTTAAGCATAGCATAGAATTTTAAGAACAAATCAAAAACCCCGCTAGATCAGACCAGTGGGCCATCTAGTCCAGCATCTTGTTTTACACAGTGGCCAACTAGCTGTCCTGGAGAAAAACAACCAGGGCATAGAGGAGAGAGTCTTCTGCTGATATTGCCTGCCAGCACTGGGTTTTAGAAGTTTACTGCCTTCGGACGTGCAGGTCCATTTCCATCATTATGGCCAGTAGCCACTGATAGATCTATCCATGAATCTGTCCAATCTTTTTTTAAAGCTATCTAAACTATTTACTTATTATTTCAATGTATATACCGCCTGTCCCCCACAAAGTAGGGCTCAGAGTGGTTGACAACACTGAACACTAATGATCACTCCATCTATTGGCAGTGAATTCCAGTTTAATTACTCATTAAGTAAAGAAATACTTCCCTTTTACCACCCTGAATCTACTATCCCTCCAACTGCATTGTTTGCACCTGTTCTAGTATTAGAGGAGGGAGGGAAGGAGGGAGGGAGAGAGAGAAGGTTATCTCTATCCACTTTCTCCGCTGCATAAATAAGTTTATATATTTATTTCATGTCCCTGTCACCTTTCTCTTTTTCACTTTATTTGATTTTCAAAATATAACAAAATACAAACAAAAATATAACACATATAACATCTATATATCTAATAACGAAAGGCGCCCCCTGCGTGCGGATACCTAAATCCACGCATCGGGGGCACCTGGGGGGGAGGGAGATTTTTGTGCACACTTGGGGCAGTTCCCAGGTGTGCACAAAAATCTAAAAACCTGAAAAAAATAGGTGGAAGAGACGGAAAGGAAGAAAGATGAGTCTCCGGCACTTGCTCGGAAGGGGGGGAGATCGAGCGGGGGGGTTGGAGGAGACGGGGGAGGAACCGGCGGGATGGGGGGAACTTACCTCCTCCTGCTGTTTCCTCCTCTGCCTCCTATGTGGAGGTCCCCCCCCACGAGTATCGCGGGTCCCGCCCCTTGTATTTCATAATTCCCAACTACAGAAAGAAACAAAGAGGCATTATAATAACAAATAACACATGCAGGGAATCACCTCAGTCATCTTTTTTTCTAAACTGGAAAGTCCCACACTGTTTAATCTTTCTCCCTACGAACATCTGACCATTACAGTGTTGCCTTGAGCTTCTTAGAAGATGTTTCTCATAGTTAGGGCAATCTGTCACCTAATCTGCACTAAAATTCCATTCCCAATCAAGTAGGGGCAGAAGGTGATAATAGTGAGAAGAAACTCTCTTTACATTCAGGGATGAAGATGGGTGGGAGTAGAGATTATGAAGTTTGCCACCTTTTCTTCCTAAACCCAAACTCTTTTTTAGGTTGATAGCATTGGAACAGAGATGACTACTAAGAAAGCAGCCCCTGAATGCAATTATACACATAAATAGGCTTACTTCTGAGTATGATTGTACTAAATTGCTAGATTTACATCCTTCAAGTTATACACCTTCATCAGTAAAATAGTAAAAGATTTTCAGACTAAGGATGTAGAATAGATGCTGATGCTGTTTCCCTTCCCTTTTCCAGAACCAGAAATCCAGGTTTCCCAGGGTGTGTACTGATTAGCAATAAAAAGGGGAAAGCATGATCCAAGTTAATTTTCCAGCCCTAAAAGGAAATTGTGTTTCCTGTATTATACAAAACTGGTGCCAATAAGACTGACACAAGAATCTATTGTCCTTTTAACAAAAGCTTGGTAGGAAAGGATGCCTGTGAAAATAGACTATTGCAACGGCAAACTTTTGATCTTTAAAATAAAAGTGTGTTTGCAGTGAAAGAAAAGAGTCAGAAGTAGAGGATAACCCTAATCTCAAGATGAAACACCCACTAATAGTCACACTTCCAGCATATAAAACAAATATTAACATCGCTCTCTGGATTTGACTTCACACTGTGGAGAACTGTTTCACACATCACATGGCCGGAAAAAAAAGTTTTTACCACCATATATTCTCAACTAGGAGCCAATCCCAGCTCTGACAAGAATACATTTTCAAACATTTGTTATACATACATGAAAACAACAACATAGGGTTGGAACTCTACTGAATGGAACTTTCCCCACTCCAGCTAAGCTCCCTGAAATGCTGTTCCTGGGAAACAGGGTTCCTATGAGAAAGGCAGGCTAGAAAACAAACAAATAAATGCTGGGATCTGTATTGGGAAAGGAGGGTCATCTTCCATTAGTCATATTTATCTGTTTATTTTTGTGTTATTTATAGTCCACATTTGTCACTGAGGCTCAAGGCAGATTATACAGTGTATATTAATGCAATCAACATGATGGGACATTCAATAAACATTGTAATAGGATTCGGGTTGTAGAAATCTGAAACCAAACTGAAAACTAAACATAAGTGGCATGTTAAACAATGCAGAAATTACATAAATAGGAGAATACATACAGCAACGGATACTACATACTACACACAGTATATGAAGACTACTGAATCCAACTCAAAATATATGAAAAGGCAGTCTGTTTTTAAGATGCAAGAAGATAGATATTTTCCATATAAAACTGAGCTATTAACAGCTTCAAGAATGCTTAAACAAGAGCAAAGAGACTTAGTTCAAGGGGTTAACATTTGTTTCTTACCTTAGATGCCACAGAAAACTTAAGACAGAAAACCCCGCCATATGAATTTCAGTTCAACACACACTTTTATGCACATCATGACAGGCTTGCACCCAAAAAGAAGTATAAGTGATTGTGCTAAAGCTGATTAATTAATGAAGCAGATTTTTGTCCATTTTGTCCCTACTGTACTGCTATAATTAGGAGTGGAAAAGGAAATATCAAAGGCGGCCTCGCCTTCAAAACACATCTTCTAAAAATGAATAGCAATTTTTACAAATTTAAATTGTAAATTATCTCAAACTTCATTCAAGTTCCATCATATCCTCATAAGCTACCTATTTTGATATTTTGTAAATAAGCAAGTAGTCAGTCAGTAAGAGTCAGTCAGTCAGTTTATTATTAGTCTTCAACCAGTACATAACAATTTAAAAAATAAGCAAGTATTATTTAAATTTTTAATCAAGTCACATTTTTAGATAAAAACCTTTGATGATGAAGCATACAAAAAAAATCTGGTTTTGCTTCACACAGCTATTTTAGTTGTTTGGTCTGCCACACTTTTATATGAGAGAAGTATATTCAGACTATGGTCTTTTTTTTAAGGCAAAGAAGAATGAGAGAAGCTCATGACAGGAAAGGATATCTCCTAAACCTTTAGAACATTGCAACTCCTCTTCAGACGTCACTTATCTTTTCCTGTTAAGAAAGATCTAGTGCATCTGCCTGTTGAGTGCTGTGCATCCTGTTGTATGGACACCAACCCTAGCAATATTTCTTAACAGATTTTTTGGAATTCCATACATTCTTTTAAACACCCCAGATGGATAGAAGATATGAACATAGTGCAGGACACGTGATGCGCACATTCACAATTCTATTCCCTTTAATGTAGACCAACATGACACTCCAAGCCTATATGCAGGTCCTGGTATTCAGCTGAATGTTTAAATGTTACAACCAAGCATAAAAGGAACGAAAACCTAATGTGGGATTAATACAAAATTTCAATGTGTATTTGGATCAAGAGAGGATCAAGAGAAAGACGTGTTTTAAAAAAGTATTACAAGATCATCCACTATTAATCAATTTTGGGGAGGAGAAACTTGAGCCTTTTTGCCATTCAGCTCTTTGGCCAAACTAGTGAGATGCTGGAAATCAGTGACTGATTTCCTGTCCCTTTGCATTTCTTTTAAAAGTAGCAGAGAAGGGCATGAGAGTAGGACTGCAAACACTAAGGCTGTTGTTGTTCAGTCGCACAGTCGAGTCTGACCCTTTGCGACCCCATGGACCACATCATGCCAGGCCCTCCTAACACTAAGGCTAGGATGGAGATAATTCTTTTCCACTGTTTCACTTCATGATTCATAAATCATTACCCTCCTCCCCAAGCAGCTGATTGTCCTGATATGGAAAACTTATGGGTACCTGTAAGTTTTCTGCAATGAGACAAATACCCACTTCAGCATGGGGGAGTGATGCTGGTTTATGGCAGGTAAATTACTTGGAATTGGAGATGTCAATTTCCCCTGCATGCCATGGTACTAATTCAGTCCTCATTCATCCACCTGTTAAAATGTGCAGTCAGAAGACATGAGCACACTAGATACACAATGATCCACTTTCCAGTTCTAGTCCGAATCAACACTAAAATGGCATGACTGTATGAAAGCATGAGCCACTGGGAGTCTAGAACCCAGAACTCTAGGAGCCAAGGCCCAGCCCCTGCCACAACCACAGGCAAGCCTGAGCCTAGCGGGAGTCACAGAGCCATTTGATAAATGACCTTGAAACTGCAGCCTATGTCAGCCCAGAAGAGGCAGGTGACTTAAAGGAACGAAAACCTAATGTGGGATTAATACAAAATTTCAGCGTGTATTTGGATCAAGAGAAAGACATGTTTTTAAAAAGTATTACAAGATCATCCACTATTAATCAATTTTGGGGAGGAGAAACTTGAGCCTTTTTGCCATTCAGCTCTTTGGCCAAACTAGTGAGATGCTGGAAATCAGTGACTGATTTCCTGTCCCTTTACATTTCTTTTAAAAGTAGCAGAGAAGGGCATGAGAGTAGGACTGCAAACACTAAGGCTGTTGTTGTTCAGTCGCACAGTCGAGTCTGACCCTTTGCGACCACATGGACCACATCACGCCAGGCCCTTCTAACACTAAGGCTAGGATGGAGTTAATTCTTTTCCACTGTTTCACTTCATGATTCATAAATCATTACCCTCCTCCCCAAGCAGCTGATTGTCCTGATATGGAAAACTTATGGGTACCTGTAAGTTTTCTGCAATGAGACAAATACCCACTTCAGCATGGGGGAGTGATGCTGGTTTATGGCAGGTAAATTACTTGGAATTGGAGATGTCAATTTCCCCTGCATGCCATGGTACTAATTCAGTCCTCATTCATCCACCTGTTAAAATGTGCAGTCAGAAGACATGAGCACACTAGATACACAATGATCCACTTTCCAGTTCTAGTCCGAATCAACACTAAAATGGCATGACTGTATGAAAACATAAGCCACTGGGAGTCTAGAACCCAGAAATCTAGGAGCCAAGGCCCAGCATCTGCCACAACCACAGGCAAGCGGGAGTCACAGAGCCATTTGATAAATGTCCTTGAAACTGCAGCCTATGTCAGCCCAGAAGAGGCAGGTGACTTTGTTTTATTTTATTAATACCCCAACAGGGATCCAAAGTGGCTTATCATATAGAAGCATGGATCCTGCATTTGAAAAATTCTAGCGTGAGTTTCTGCTTGACACTAAGACACACTGGTTAATTACATGGAATTAATATTCTAATTGACACTAAGACACACTGGTTAATTACAGGGAATTAATATTCTAATGGCACTACAAGCCGCGGCTGGTTGGCTTAGTCAACTAAAATTGAATCCAATGAAGACGGAGGTCCTGTGCCTGAGTTGAGGCAGTCCGACTTTCAACGGGATGCTGCTGGTGCCAGTGCTGGAGGTTAGGAGCTTGGGAGTGCTCTTGGATGCCTCCTTAATGATGGAGGCCCAAGTAGCAGCCACTGCTAAGTCAGCCTTTTACCACCTTTGGCTGATCAGGCAGTTGGTTTCCTTCCTCAAATGCAATGACTTGGCAACCTTTAGACTAGACTACTGTAATGCTCTCTACAAAGGGCTGGTGCAGAATGCTTGGCCAGGCTGTTGCTGGGTCTCCCCATGCAGGAGCACATCCAGTCTGCACTAAAAGCACTGAGCTGGCTGCCTGTAGCATACCAAATTCGCCTCAAGGTGCTGGTTCTCACCTTTTCATTCAGGGGCCTACATGTTCCCCAGAGACCACTGCGTTCAGGGTCTCAAAACTGTCTGGCCCTCCCAGGTTCCAAAGATGCCAGGCTGGTTACAACAGGGCCAGGGCCTTCTCAGTGGCAGCTCCTCCACACTGGTGGAATAAGCTCCCGGAAGACATTAGGGTCCTGCGGAACCTTTTACAGCTCTGCAGGGCCTGCAAGATGGTGGTTTTCCACCAGGCATTCAATCAAGGAGCTGCACCTAATAGCTGAATAGAAATAAGACCCTGTGCCCTAATACCACCATCGGCAATCTGTGCTTCACTGGCTTGAACGGACCAAGATGATAGTCCTAACATCAGTGTTGACTGTACTCCCATTATGACTGATCTGTTACCAAGATGATCTGTTATTTTGTTTCACCATTGCTATATAACATCGTATACTAGCACTTTATGAATGATTTTATAAATGTTGTTTTTATTTGTTTTAATTTTTATGTAAGCCGCTCTGAGCCTGCATCGGTGGGGAAGGCGGGGTATAAATCGAATGAATGAATGAATGATGTCCAGACACTGGCTGCATGATTGGATTAGGTGTGGTTCTACCTCTGCTGACTTTCTTGCATGTCCACATGATGACCAGAACCTGTTCACTGGCCTGATACAAAAATCAGACAGGACAGAAGTGGGTTATGCCACCAGGATGCAGAGTATTTATTTATTTATTTAAAATATTTATTAACTGCCTTTCCTCCTTATGGAGGTGCTCAAGGTGGCTTACAAACATTTTGGCATAAACCCAAAATGTAAGCAGTTCTGCTACCCCATGGCTTCTTTTAAAAGAAATTTAAAGAAATTAGAAAACTCTACCGGCTAGTCTAATTTAGCTCTAGTGGCTGGGGTGATATAAATATTTTCAAACCCTCTCTGTTTTTAAAAAAATGTATATAATTTTGTGTGCTGTGTGGAACAATTGCTTATTTTACCACAAATCAGCTGGGTAACCCATTGACATTGACAGGGAGATTGTGAAGAACCACCTGGCTGCACTGGACAAATACAAATCACCTGGGCCAGATGGTGTGCACCCAAGAGTGTTCAAAGAACTTTCTAAGAACTTGCAGAGCCTCTGTCCATCATCTTCAAGGCCTCTTGGAGGACTGAGGATGTACCACAAGATCAGAGAAGAGCAAATGTTATCCCAATCTTTAAAAAAGGGAAGAAGGATGACCCGGGACACTACAGGCTGGTCAGTCTGACTTCTGTTGCTGGAAAGACATTAGAGCAGATTTTAAAGGGATCGATCTGTAAGCATCTGAAGGACCACTTAGTGATCTGGGGAAGTCAGTATGGTTTTGTCCCCAACAGATCTTGTCAGACCAACTTTTGATAAGGTTCCCCATGACATTCTGATGGGAAAACTTTAAGACTGTGGAGTGGACTATAGGACAGTTTGGTGGATAGGGAACTGGTTAGAGGACCACACCCAAAGAGTGGTGGTCAATGGTGTTTCATCAGATTGGAGGGAGGTGTCCAGCAGGGTGCCACAAGGCTCAGTTTTGGGCCCAGTACTTTTCAATATTTTTATCAATGATCTGGATGAAGGGGTAGAAGGGCTACTCATTAAATTTGCTGATGATATCAAATTGGGAGTAGTAACAAACACCCAAGAAGATAGTGTTAAAATTCAACAAGACCTGAATACTCTGGAGAAGTGGGCAGTTGCAAACAGGAAGCAATTCAACACAAAAAAAATGCACAGTATTACATCTGGGCCACAAAAATGTCAAGCACAAATACTGGATGGGGGATACATTTCTAGGGAGTAGTGTATGCGAAAGAGATCTTGGGGTAAGAGTGGACTGTAAACTAAATATGAGCAGTCAGTGTGATGCAGTGGCAAAAAAGGCAAATTCAGTCTTGGGTTGTATTAAAAGGGCCATAGCATCGAAATCGCAGGAGGTCACAGCCCCTCTGTATACTGCCTTGGTCAGGCAGCACCTTGAGTACTGTGCACGGTTCTGGAGGCCTCACTTCAAAAAGGATGTGGGCAAAATTGAGAGGGTGTAGAAGAGAGTGACAATGATGATCAGGGGTCTGGAGACTGAGCCCTATGAGGAAAGACTAAGGGCCCTGGGAATGTTTAGTTTGGAGAAGAGGGGGGACATGATTGCTCTCTTTAAATATTTGAAAGGCTGTCATTTGGAGGAGGGCAAGGAGCTGTTCCAGATGGGAGCAGAGGATGGGACCTGATGCAATGGGTTTAAATTACATGCAGAAAAGTATTGGCTGGATATCAGGAAAAAAAAATTCACAGTCAGAGTGGTTCAAAGGTGGAATCAGCTGCCTAGGGAGGTGGTTAGCTCCCCTTTACTGACAGCTTTCAAGAAGATGCTGGGTGAATATTTGTCAGAGATGCTTTAGGCTGGTCCTGCATTGGGCAGGGGGTTGGACTAGATGGTCTGTATGGCCCCCTTCCAACTCTGTGATTCTATGATATTCTGTGTGAAGAAATTAATATTTATGCCCTGTTGTAACCTTAAACCATAACAAATAATTTGTAGATATATACAGTGGAAACAGTGACTGATTCTGCAAAAGCAGTTGTCCTACCCTTGGTCTCCTGTTTCCCCTGCTTGTTCTGCTTAATTTCATACTATTTGCTGCACGGGCACATTTTGACCCACATTTCCCCCCGATTTTCCCCATGTCTTCTTGATCCTGCTTTTGCAGAATTGGTCAGTGTTAACACTCCCACTACCCTTCTATACACTAGGATCTAAATCTAGATCATGAATCTTCTTTGTTCTTATGTGTGAAGAAATGCATTTTTTCTTTGGAGGTTTGAAGTGAGCAAAACCTTCACTCTGCGTTTTACACCCAGTGTCAAATCCCCATGTGGAAGCAGCCTCTGTCTGATTTGTTCTTTCAGAATTCCTACATCTCCAGGATCTCTTCGAACCAACTTAAGTTATTGTAAAAGTTGATGCAAATAAATACTGTGGCTGTGACAGCCATCTTTCCCCTTAAGTTTGGTCACGGCAAGTGGACCATCTAATTTATCTACCACAAAGGTAGCAATTTTGCATGCCCGAACACTTAACCTGTAACAAGAAAAGCAAAATTAGGATAGCTGCTATGGTTGCCAACCTCCACATGGGGCCTGGACGGAGATCACCCGGAATTAAAACAGATCTCCAGACTACAAAGATTGTTTCCCCTGGAGTAAATGGCTGCTTTGGAGGGTGGACCGTATGACATTATACCTTCCTGAGGTCCTTCCCCAGGCTACCCTCTCAAATTTTCAGGAGTTTCCCAATCCACAGCTGGCAGTCATTAACAGTCGCTGAGTTATACGGGATGATGCACAAGTATGTCAACATTCAAGGTCCTTGGTTCCAGCATTTCAAGACCTGATGCGAAGACTTAGCCTAGTGAGCTGTCATCAAAAGTGTGC
This sequence comes from Gekko japonicus, assembly GCF_001447785.1. Lineage (NCBI taxonomy): Eukaryota > Metazoa > Chordata > Lepidosauria > Squamata > Gekkonidae > Gekko > Gekko japonicus. The sequence goes on along the minus strand of NW_015169994.1, from coordinate 101 downwards.
TCAAGCCTCAGAGTCATTTCTGGCACACAATTAATGAGACTGCAGTGTCAGCATTTGTGACTGGCAGGCAGCATGGATTAGCAAGGCTTGGTACAAATCTT
>NW_015169993.1:19376-22081 GCF_001447785.1 Gekko japonicus | reverse complement strand
GCTTTTTTCTTATCAAGAAAGACACTGCCTTCTTCCTCCTAACAAGATGGAAAGACATTTAATTATCATTAATGGGTACAGTGGCTACCATAAAGATGATGGTACTCCCAAAAATTTTGTACTTAGCACACAATATTCCCATATTGAAAAATATTAAATTTTTTGAGGAAATGGATAAAAAGATTAAAAAGTTTATTTGGCACCCCAAAAGGGCTAGGATTAGATGGAAGATGATGCAAGAAAGGGAAAAAAGAGGTGGATTACGATTTCCCAATTGGAAACTTTACTATCAAGCTGCAGCAATGTGCTGAATAAAAGAATGGTTAATATTAGATAATATCAGAATCCTGAACCTTGAAGGGCATGACCTGATGATGGGGTGGCATGGCTACATATGGTACGGGAAAGATAGGATACATTCAAACTTTAAAATGCATTTGTTAAGGGGCGCATTGCTGTGGACATGGAATTAGATCAAAGGGAAATACTATAGAAAAACGCCAAAATGGGTGTCACCATTAGAAGTGTATATAAAACCATCGCTAATAAAACCAAGCAATAGAGAAAGTTATGAAACACTACTAGACGGGGATAATAAGTTAAAATCAGAAGATACCTTACTAAAACTATATAACATAGAATTGACATGGTAGGAGCGGTTACAATTAAAATCAAGACATGCCAAGGATGTAGCTGTTGGTTTTCAAGAAGGGAAAACTCAATTGGATAGGATCTGGTTATCGTCAAGCGATAAAATGATCCAGAAAATATATAGATTTCTCTTGGAGGAATATTTACTGGATGAAAGTGTAACGTCCACAATGATAACATGGATGAAGGATGTAGGGCATATAATAGACCAATGGTCAACCACATGGAAGACCTTGAAATTTATGAGAGCAACTAATTATAAAGAGAATATTTATAAAGTCTTCCATAGATGGTATTGGTCGCCAGATAGGACAAATAAATGGCAAGTGTCAATGTCCAAACTGTGTTGGAAGTGTAAAAGGAATGTGGGGACATTCTTTCATATGTGGTGGCATTGTGCGAGAATGCAAAAATATTGGAAGATGATACAAAAAATAGTTTGGGATATTTTGGATATAGAAATAGCACTAACTCCAGAGATAGCATTATTGAATATGATACCGGAGAGTTATAGATATAATGTTAAATATTTGTTAGTATATATTTTGACAACCACAAGGATAATGCTGGCCAGATATTGGAAGCAAAACAAATTCCCCACTAAAGAAGAAATTGCTTGTAAACTTTTAGAAGTGGCAGAAACGGATAAGCTTCGCTTGATACTACAAGGGAAAGATGAAAATGTATTTTTGGAGAGATGGAAAAGACTGTATACTTGGATTGTTAAAGAGTGGAATTTATAGACTCAAAGATTAAGGAGAAATGTTTGTTAATTAAGTGGAAAATCAATAAACAAACCCTTGGGCAAGGGTTCAACTGCAGCCTCTAGATCCTTGTTAGGGCTCCCAGATTCTCATCAAATAAAAGAGTAGGTTGTGCTTCTGGCTTCCCCACGTCTTGATCCATCGGGGTCTGCATTGGGAGGGCTATGGTAGAGGAGTCACAGTTCACCTCCATCTCCTCATTTATCGGGGCAGAAGTTGAAAATACTGTCAGCCGCTTTTCAGTTCTAAGGTCAACCAGCTTGCCCTTTAGGCTCTCCAATCTGTCAATAATCCAGTGTTCTTCCTGGTCAGACAGCTCTAGAAATCCCTCTTTGATATTTTCATCAACATCACCTTCTTCCAAGAAAACGTCCGGAAGCGCAGGCACTACTTTATGGCTGAAGGAAGCGGCCCCTTTGCGGGGCTCCTTGTGGCTTTCCCTTCTTACTTCAGCCCTCAAGTTCTATGGGTGGTGGTGCTCCGGAGTGCTTTTCCTTGGAAATAGTGGGGCCGAAATTACGTTTGTATACACCTGAGTTGGAAAAATGCCTCTTGTCATTAGAAACCTCTTGTTCCATAGCAAGAACGATGGCATTTCAGAGGTATTAAAAGTCAGTAGGACTCTTTGCTTGCAGAGAATGAGATGGTTAGACAGTGTTATTGATGCAACGAACATGAAATTAAGCAAACTCCGGAGCACGACGGAAGACAGGAGGGCCTGGCGTGATGTGGCCCATGGGGTCGCGAAGAGTCGGAGTCAACAAAGGACTCTTTGGGTCTGATTCACGCTGGCCAGTGTTTCCAGATCTTTCAAATCTGACATTCTTAACTGTTCACCCATTAATGTTTCCAGGCGTCTTTTGACTGCAGATGTAGTGTTCCATCTAGGAATGCCACCCTCATACGAGCTGATAGTCAAACAAACCTTGGCAGGTTGAAGCACAAGCTGATGGGTCCTTCCCAGCTTGTTAGAGTTCTCTTCTGCCAAAGCATTATATATATAGCTTCTTGTGTCATTCACAATAGTTGCCCCAGGGGAAGCGTCCACCGACTGTTTAGACTCCTCGAAGGCCCCATTTCTAGCTGTAACACACTCCGTCTCAGCTGGACTTTCGACCCGTCTACAGATAAAATCCATTTTTTCATGCAGTGTCTGCAGCCTTTTACAAATTTACTCCACTGTCTGGGCAGTCCGCTGTAGTAGTTCAAATAAACCTGCACCAACTCCTAAATTTACGTCCTCACTGTCTTTTGGCAGCTCTACTTGCGTCTCATGTTTAGCATAGGAAA
>NW_015169993.1:7678-12718 GCF_001447785.1 Gekko japonicus | reverse complement strand
CTGGGGAGGCGCCAGAAGGTCCGCTCCCGGGGGGCTTTTTTGGGGGGGAGGGAGGGGGGGTCAGTCTCCTGGCGGGTGTTTCCCTCGGTCAGTCCCCGGCGGGGCCCCCCCCGTGAGAGGCGGTCTCTTGGCGGGTGTTTCCCTCGGTCAGTCCCCGGCGGGGCCCCTCCTGGCAGGAGTTGCGTTCGTGAGAAGATCAATGAATCCTCAGCCGGGTCGGTCGGAGGGAGGCGCAGGAAGAAGCCCCGGGCGGGATGGGGGTGGGGGAGGAGGAGGAGGAGCCCTTCGTGCCGAGGGGGGGGGGGCTGCCCAAATCCCTCGCCTTTTGGCCGGTGCTCCCCCCCCATCTGCAGGATCCCGGGGGCGGGGTTAGTTATACGTTATTTTGTGTACACTGATGATAGCCCGCCCTTTTTATGGGACGCCCTGCAATCACTATATTCAGTAAACTGTGCAATAGAATTTGGGCCGGAGAACTGACCCGAAACCTGAGGAACAGAGTTGAAGGAAAGCATGACTGTTGTCCAAGGCTTTCACCGTCTAGTTGCTGTAGCTCTTCCAAGTTATGTGGTCCCGGTCTTGGCACTGTTGGACCTGACATTTCCCCAGCTGCTGTGACTGGCATCCTCAGAGGTATAACACAGAAAGATGGAGTACTCTCTGTGTCAAGGTGAGAAGAAAAATGGTAGGCAGGTAATTTATGTCTACTGCAGAAGGTGGGTTAGGACTGAGTCATTATCTTGTAGGAGGTTCTTTTGTATGTGGCTTGGAACCTCCTCAGGAAACAATCCATATACAAAAGAACCTCCTCAGGAAAGCTCCTCCATGAGCATGTTCATAGCCTGGGGAACTCCTACGAGATAATGACTCAGCCCTACCCTCTTAGCCATTGAACCACAGCAGCCAGGAAGCAGGTGAGGACCTCTGCCACATCCCCCCCTACTCCAGTTCCTGTTTGCCCCCCAGCAGCCCCTGTGCCCTGACCGGGAGAGGCCCCTCTGCCCCTTCCCTTCTGCTCAAAAAAGCCAGAGAAGGGGTCACCATGTGCAGATACATGCCAACAAACAAAAAAACACTGTGATAAAATTGATAATGACACATTTAATAATTCTGTGAGCATCAATTTGTAAAGCTCTATTAATCTTACAATATAATTCCCTTCTGCTGGCTGCTTCCTGGGCAGAACTCTTGCCCAGCCTTCCTGGCCTACGGAGGATCTATCTGCAGTGCTTAAGCTCTTACCAGTCGCTTTGTGCCCTGGGCTTCAGCTTACCTGCACCCACTAAACAGACTGCTCCCCAGCTACCAGAGGCCAAGCTCATGGCTTCCACAGCAGATTTTTAAAGAGCCCAACAGAGATGTTTTTCTTTCCTTTTTTTAAAAAAAGATTTATTTATCAATTTTCCACTTAACATTTCCTTTACAAATAAACATCTATACATTGAGTCTAAAATTTCCATATTTTGCTGATCCAATTATACAGGCTTTTCAATCTTTCAATGAATACAATTTTGTCTTTCCCTTGTAAAATTAAACTTAAGTTGTACATTTCTGCTACCTCCATCAATTTACACATTATTTCCTCTCTTGTGGGGAATTTATCTTGTTTCCAGTATCTGGCCAACTATCTTGTTTCCAGTATCTGGCCAACTGTATCCTTGCGGTTGTTAATATATATTTCTCATTTTGCTTCAAATCCTCTGGTAACATATTCAGTAACGCTATTTTAGGAGTTAGGACCAATCTAATATTCATTATTTCAAAAATCATTTTCTTTATCATTTTCCAATACCTCTCTGTTCTCGCACACCGCCACCACATATGGCAAAACGTCCCAACATTTCTTTTACATTTCCAACACAAGTTAGATACTGTTGGGTGGCATTTGGCTATCTTGTCGGGAGACCAGTACCAACGATGGAAAACTTTATGTATATTTTCTTTATAATTATATGCTCTCATATACTTCAATGTTTTCCAGGTATTTTCCCAATGTTCTATCGTATGGCCTATATCTTGCATCCAGACTATCATCGTCGTAGTGACACTTTTCATCCAATAAAAATTCCTCTAGTAAGAATCTATATATTTTCTGAATCATTTTGTCGCTTGTCGACAATCATATCTTATCTAGCTGTGTTTTAGTGTCTTGAAACCCCACTACCGCATCCTTTGCATATCTGGATTTAAGCTGCGTGGTTTCCCACCATGTCAATTTTATCTTGTATAGCTTTAACAAAATTTCTTCTGACTTCAATGTGTTATTTTCATCTAATAATATTTGATAACTTTCTCTATCACAAGGGTTTATAAGAGAGGGTTTTATGTATGCTTCCAAGGTTGATACCCATTTTGGGGTTTTCGGATAATATTTTTCTTTAATATCATTCCACATCCATAATAGGGTCCCTCTTAACATATGTTGTCTGAAATTTGAGTGTATCTTATCCTTTCCATACCATATATAGGCATACCACCCCATATTTAGGTCGTGCTATTCCAAATTTAACATTCTAGTATTATCTAAAGTTATCCATTCTCTTATCCAGCTTAGAGTCGCCCAATAGAGATGTTTTTCTTTCCTGAAGGACCAACCAACCATAACCTAAAAAGCTTGATACATAGTATAACCCAATGACATTAATCCTGATCCGCAAACTACAACATGGTAATTCCTTCTGATCTGATATAACTCAGTTCTCTTTTGGTTTCTTTCTGCCTTTTTGATCTTTCCTTCTTCATAGGCAAGTGAATAAGGGTGTCTTTCCACAGTCAGAGGCAACCCAAGAGAAAGGGGAAGGAGATGGAAGAGGAGGACCCAGAAGGCCCTGGAACTGGCAAGACATCAAGAAAACCTCCCCATCCCATCCCAGCTGGGAGTGCTGCTGAATTTTGGGAAAGAGCTCTGCCAGAGATCTTGGCTCAGGACACTATGAGCACAGGTACACGCAGCCAAAGTTTCCGGCAGTTGTGTTACCAGGAGGCCGATGGGCCCCGGAAGGTTTGCAGCGAGCTCCATGGACTTTGCAACCACTGGCTGAAGCCAGAGAGGAATACCAAAAAGCAGATCCTGGACCTGGTGATCCTGGAGCAGTTCCTGGCCGTCCTGCCCCAGGACATGCAACGCTGGGTCAGAGGATGCGGGCCAGAGACCAGTTCCCAGGCGGTGGCCCTGGCCGAAGGTTTCCTCCTGAGTCAGGCAGAGGAGAAGAGGCAGGCAGAGCAGGTGAGGGGTTTTCATGCACTCAGTTCAAGCAGTGACCTTATCCTAAGGCTTCCTGTCAGGTATTTCTGTGTGTGTGCGTGTTGACTGCCATCACTTTGCTTCCGACTTATGGCGACCCTGTAAATTAATGTCCTCCAAAATGTCCTACCGTTAAGAGCCTTCCTTGGGTCTTACAAACTGAGGGCCATGGCTTCCTTGATTGAGTCCATCCATCCCATGTTTGGTCTTCTTTTCCTGCTTTCAACTTTTCCTAACATTATTATCTTTGCCAGTGACTCTTGTCTTTTCTTAATGTCACCAAAGTACAGTAGTCTAATTTTAGTCATTTTAGCTTCTAGGGAGAGTTGAGGTTTGATTTGATCTAGAACCCACTGATTTGTCTCTTTGGTGGTCCACGGTGTCCATAAAAACTCTCCTCCAATACCACAACTAGGAGCTGGTTTGGTGTAGTCGTTAAGAGCGGCAGACTCTAATCTGGAGAACTGTGCTTGATTCCCCACGCCTCAACATGCAGCTGGCTGGGTGACCCTGGGTCAGTAGCTGTTCTCTCAAGAGCAGTTTTCTCAGAGTTCTCTCAGCCCCATCTACCTCACGGGGTGTCTGCTGTGGGGAGAGGGAGGGAAGGAAAGCTGCTCTCAGACGCCGAGTAAAGGGCAGGATATAAATCCAATCCTTGTTCTCCTTCCCCCCTACATGTAGTAATCGGAACTACTGGGGCATGAATTAACTGAATCTTGGTCACCAGTGACACATCCTCACACTGGAGAATCTTTTTTAAGCTCCTTCTGGGCTGCCCTTCCCAGCCTCAGTCTCCTGAGTTTTTGCTTCCTGTCTCCCGTTTGGTTGATGATGGAGCCAAGGAACAGAAAATCTCGAGCAATTTCTTCATCATTAACCCTAAATTTCTGAAATTCCAGACTAGTCATTACTTTTGTCTTCTTGATGTTCAACTGTAATCCTGCTTTAGCGCTTTCTGCTTTAACCTACATTGGTAGTTGTTTCAAGATTTCACTATTCTCTGCTGTCAACTGCATATCTCAAATAGTTACTGTTCCTTCCGCCAGTTTTCACTCCTCCTTCATCTAAATCAAATCCACCTTTCCTTATGATATGTTCTATATATAGATTGAAGAGAAAGGGAGATAAAATACATCGTGGTCTGACACTTTTTCCAGTTTGGAGACCATCTTGTTTCTCCATCTTCTGTCCTAACAGGCCTCTTGTTCAGAGTACAGGTTGCGTATCAATGCAAACAGTTGTTGTGGCAGACTCATTTCTTTTAAAACCAGCAATAGCTTTTCATGATCCACACAGTCCAAAGCTTTGCTGTATCTATGAAACACAAGCTGGTTTTCTTCTAAAATTATCTCGTATGCTTCAGTAACCAACCTAAATTTGAGATAAGATCTCAAGTACTTTGTCCTTTTCTGAATCCAGCTTCAGTATGGTAACAGTCTTTGTTGTAAGATTTTGAGTATCACTTTACTTCCATGAGAAATCAATGCCAACTGGAGTTATGTTATAGGCCTGATATATCCTTGGAATGGTTTACCACGACTATCTATTTTCTAATGTCTATTGGATTGTATTAATATTGGGAATTGCTTTTAATATTGTATGCCAATAAAAGGTATTTGACTTGACTTGAGAAATCAATGCGAAGGTCCAGTAGTTGCTGCAGTCTTTGATGTCTCCTTTTGTCAGAATAGCAATGTAAAGTGAGTGTTACCAGACTGTGGGCCATTGTTTTGTTTTCTATCTTTGGTAGCATATTCTTGTTAAGAATTTGAAGGACTCCTTTTCTGTGCCTTGGA
>NW_015169993.1:7205-7438 GCF_001447785.1 Gekko japonicus | reverse complement strand
CAGATGTGGGAACGATCCGTGAAGATGGAAGCGAAGCTCTCTGAGGCAGAAGGAGCTCCGTCAGAGGAAAGTCAGAGGGCGCAGGCCCAGGAGGTTGCCCAAGATGCCCTGTCAAGTGGTAAGGGTGCCTCTTGCCTAAATGGGATCAGGGGACCTAGTTGAGTTGTTAGGAAGAAGGTTCAAGACAGGAGAAAAGGGGAATGCTTTTGAAGACTACATAGAATGGGCTTCTG
>NW_015169993.1:0-2289 GCF_001447785.1 Gekko japonicus | reverse complement strand
AATGTGTGGGGTCCAGGCTACTACCAGGGATCCCCAAGCCCATTAGGATTCTTTCCTAGGGGTGGTTGGAGTCTGTCTAAGTGACCAGGCCTTTCCTTCTCCTATACTACAGCATCGTCAGATCTTTTCTTAAAGGCAGATGATGCAGATATTGTGTTAAGGGCCCCAGTTGGGCTAAGAAGAGCCCAAAGAACAAAAATAATGGCATTCGGTAAGATGCTCTATATTCGGCAAGTGATGCTCTATATTCTTGGTGCGGGGGGGGGGGGCGCTACCACTGCTGGACCTCCTGATGGTGCCTGGTATTTTTGGCCGCTGTGAGACAGAGTGTTGGACTGGATGGGCCATTGGCCTGATCCAACATTGGCTTCTCTTATGTTCTTAAACAGAAGTCTAGAACCTGCACCATCGATAGCCATTGGATTTAACTGGTGCAGACCTTCAAATACCTTGGTACAGTATTCCATACTACCGGCTCAAGAAAAGCACATGTTGCCCACGCAGCAGATATAAGGGTGGACAGTACATCTCTGCTGCCCTAAAACTCTTCCAGGCCAAAACCGTGGCCCAACTTTGCACAGAACTACAATAGGGCCAATATCATCTTCTTTTGCCCCTCTTGAGTGTGTTCAATCAAAGTTCCTAAGAGCAGCATTACAAATCCCCTATTGCATACCAAATGCTTTACTATGTTTGGAGACCGGCACTGTCAGAGTGAAAGCCAAGGTGTGCCTTGCTGCCCTAAATAACTGGCTCATGATTAGCAGTTTTCAGCAAGGTTTGACCCCACTGATCTCCTCTTGGATGAACATCAATCTGTATGGCTTGAGACAGTCATTTACAGACTTTTCTTATCAAGAAAGACACTGCAATTTCCTGTCTTCTTGGGCAAGGGTTCAACTGCAGCCTCTAGATTCTATGTTAGGGCTCCCAGGTTCTGTTCTCACTGGCTCCTCATCAAATAAAAGAGTAGGTTGTGCTTCTGGCTTCCCCACGTCTTGATCCATCGGGGTCTGCACTGGGAGGGCTATGGTAGAGGAGTCACAGTTCACCTCCATCTCCTCATTTATCGGAGCAGAAGTTGAAAATGCTGTCAGCCGCTTTTCAGTTCTAAGGTCAACCAGCTTGCCCTTTAGGCTCTCCAATCTGTCAATCGTCCAGTGTTCTTCCTGGTCAGACAGCTCTAGAAATCCCTCTTTGATATTTTCATTATACCTTTGCTATAATTTTTCCTAGAAACTGTTATCAAACTCCATGTGAATTGGGCAGTTTTTCCATTGAAGTGCATTTTTCATACATTATCAAGTAAGGCTTTGTACCAAGTTTATGTTATTTCATTGTACAATTACCAAGATGCAAGCATATATGTTTCCATATATATATTATATTACTTATTGGCTTATATACTATTGGTTAGAAGAAGACGTCTGTCGAAACGGCACTGCATTCCGGAGACTACCGTCCCGTTGTTGTCACCTTCTATCTTTATGTACCTGAATGTATTATTATTACTTTTGTAATAACTCTGAGATAACTGATTTGGTGGCTAAATTTCTATGTTGTGCCATTAAGAGGAGAGAAATGCTTCAACTCCAACTATGAAGGTTGCATTTTTATCCCTTGATAATGTATGTTTTGTTGTGATGCCAAATCAGTGTTCCCTCTAAGCTGAATTTGTGTGAGCCAGCTCACAGATTTTTAGCCTCCGGCTCACATGTTTTTGTCTTAGCTCAGGAAGGAGGGCTCCAGAGCCAACTAACTGATGCAGGAGCCAAATCGCTCGCTCACCACTTTAATGCCAGTGGCTCACAAAATAGAATTTTTGCTCACAGGACTCCACAGCATAGAGGGAGCACTGATGCCAATAAAGGTAGCTGACTACTGACTACATTAAGAGTATTTCCTTTATTTAATGGTATTTGATAACTGACACCTCTTGCTCTGAATTAATAGCATCAAAATCTGGAGCCAATGTCTGTGCTGTAGCAATCTTGAGGATGCTTTTTAGGTGGGTACCCGTAAGCTGAGAATCTACATTTGATTTATTGTCATTCATTTACAGAAAAGAGCTGTTCACAGACATACATTGTCCCAAACATAGACAGAATTCTAGAAGCAAAAGCCTTTAGGTGGGGGTAACTCCCAAATTGGTAATAATTTCCTAATGCCCACTTCAAAAAGGTTATCCTTCAACACAGCATCACCCTGCTCCCTCACCTACCTGCGATTTGTGTCATCCGTTCATTGGTAGGTGGGGAGGATCCGTTCATTGGCAGGTGGGGAGAAGAA
>NW_015169992.1:23529-23947 GCF_001447785.1 Gekko japonicus | reverse complement strand
CTGTGCGGCTGAACAACAACAACAAAGAACAACAACAACAACATGGGTGCACCGCCAGACTCACAGTACCACGTATGTTTTTATATTCATTTATTTATATTTATTTATACATTGAATTTATTAAATTCCCCTATCCCTGCTATTGCAGGGTTCTGGGCGATGTCTCATATCCATAAACACATAGCAGGATTATAAAAGCAATTAAAACATTAATAACACGTTTCAAGGGGAAAAATCAGATGGCGAATAGTGATTAATCCAATTTCAGACTACCGGCTATTCTCCGGGAAGTGGGTAAGAGGGCATACAAATATAAATGGCAGATGGAAAGAAAAAGAATGGGGAAAAGGGTGCCGGCCAAGATGGAAACCATCGCTGTCCTCAACCAAGAAGAAGAAGAGATTGGATTTATACCCCG
>NW_015169992.1:10109-23272 GCF_001447785.1 Gekko japonicus | reverse complement strand
ATACAAATATAAATGGCAGATGGAAAGAAAAAGAATGGGGAAAAGGGTGCCGGCCAAGATGGAAACCATTGCTGTCCTCAACCAAGAAGAAGAGATTGGATTTATACCCCGCCCTTCACTACCCAAGGGAGTCTCAGAGCGGCTTACAAACTCCTTTCCCTTCCCCTCCCCACAACAGACACCCTGTGAGGTCGGTGGGGCTGAGAGAGCTCTGACAGAAACTGCTCTTTTTCAAGAACAGCTCTTGTCAGAACTACCAAGGTCATCCAGCCAGGTGCAAGTGGAGGAGTGGGGAATCAAACCCGGTTCTCCCAGATTAGAGTCCGCGCACTTAACCACTACACCAAACTGGCTCTCCAGAACCAAAAGCCTGGTGGAACATCTCTGCCTTACAGGCCCTGCGGAATTGCATAAGATCCTGCAGGGCCCTGATGGTATTCTTGAGAGAGTTCCACCAGGTTGGGGGCAGGCCCGAAAAGGCCCGGCCCTCAATGAGGACAGCCAGATGTCTGTAGGCCCGGGGTCCACCAGCAAGTTGTTGTCTGAAGGGTGTAACACTCTCCCGGTGACATAACGGAGGAGACAGTCCTGTAGATATGTCGGTCCCTCATTGCTCAAGGACTTGTAGGAAAGGTAAACATTCCCCTTGCTCGAAAGCCAGTCAAATCCAACTCTGGGGATGCGGTGCTCATCTCCGTTTCCAAGCCGAAGAGCCGGCGCTGTCCGAAGACATTTCCATGGTCATGTGGCTGGCATGACTAGACGCCAAGGCGCATGGAACGCTGTTACCTTCCCAACCAAAGTGGTACCTATTTATCGACTTGCAATTTCTTGCTTTTGAACTGCCAGGTTGGCAGGAGCTGGGGCCAGAGACGGGAGCTCACTCCGTCACGCGGCACTCAGGTCTCGAACTGCCGAACTACCGACTTTCCAGCCCACAGGTCAATGTCTTAACCACTTGAGCCGCCATAGCCAGTCAATACCAAAACCTTGAACTTGACTCGGTATTCCACTGGGAGCCAGTGTACCTGGCGCAGGACCGGGTGTATACATGCCTTCCATGACATTCCCGTCGGGACTCGTGCCACCACATTCTGGATCAGTTTCAAGGGCAGGCCAGCGTAAACCGAGTTCGGGGGGGGGAGGGAAAAGAGATTGTAAACCGCTCTGAGACGACTTCAGGTAGTGGAGGGTGGGGTATAAATCCAATATCATCATCTTCTTGCTCTTCTTCTTCTCTCAGAGCTGTTCTCTCTTCTTTCTTTTTTTTTGAGCCCCCAGAGGGGATTTTTTATTATTATTTTTTTATCACGACAAAAACTACAACAGAAAAAAAAGGGAGGGGAAACTACATATAGGAGATAAAATAAAGAACCCACTACTAACTAAAACCCCAAGAGAGGAGATCCTCCAACTAGCTTAGGTACATCAAGTCTTCCCATCTTTGATCCCTTTATAAACTGAATCAAACATTTATAGCACTTTTTCTTTAAAGCTTAGATTAAACTGTCTAGCAACAGTACCCCCGATCTTCCCGTAACAAAAGTCTCAAAGGCACAATTCAGAGTCCTTCAGCCTTTACTTCTCCTTTCCCCTTCTCTTCTGCAGCTTATAAGGACTTTTTGGGGCTGCTGCCCCGTGCTCTGACAGAGAGTCCTCTCCGGAAGAGCCAGAGTCTAGCTCGCCACTGGACTTACTGTCCTCTCCTTTTTCCCCGTCCTCTGGCCTTCCCAGCTGAACCCTTAAGAATTCTTGAGCTTTCAGAACAGAGTCAATCTTTTCTTTTTTTGTCTTTAATCTTGAAAGTGACGCCTTCTGGAAATAGCCATTTATATCCAATTGAGTTAGTCTGAAGAAAAAGCACGAGTTCTTTGTACTTCTTTCTCCGAGAGCTGTTCTCTCAAGACAGTCCCCAAAGAGTTCTCTCAGCCTCACCTGCCTCACAGGGTGTCACTTGTGGGGAGGGGAAGGAAAAGGAGATTATAAACCACTCTGAGACTCCAAGTGAAATGTGGGGTATAAATCCAATCTCTTCTTCTAAGTTCCTCTGACATACATCTGACTGCAGGTCACATTGTAGACCTGTAATGCCGTGTGTGAAGGGATACTTCTCATTCTGGAACCTGGCCATGCCCACATGGGTTGTTCCACTTCTACTTCGGTGCCCCTTGTGCGGTTTCTGAAGGATCATAAGGTTCCCCCCACCCCCGAAAAAGGGGAAATTTACATCGCAAAATGGTTTGTCTTTTCATCATATGGTACAACCTTCCTGAGCTGCGGTGGCTCAAGTAGTTAAGACGCTGAACTGCAGGCTGTGGAAGATCGGTAGTTCAGCAGTTCGAGACCCGAGTGTGCTGCATGACAGAGTGAGCTCCCGTCTCTAGTTCCAGCTCCTGCCAACCTAACAGTTCGAAAGCAAGAAATTGCAAGTAGATAAACAGGTACCACTTCGGTGGGAAGGAAACAGCGTTCCGTGCGCCTTGGTGTTTAGTCATGCCAGCCACATGACCACGGAAACGTCTTCGGACAGCGCTGGCTCTTCGGCTTTGAAACGGAGATGAGCACCGCAACCCTAGAGTCGGACTCGACTGGCTTTCGAGCAAGGGAACCTTTACCTTTACCTTTAGAACCTTCCTGGTGAGCCAGTTTGGTGTAGTGGTTAAGTGCGCAGACTCTAATCTGGGAGAACCAGTGATTCCCCACTCCTCCACTTGCAGCTGCTGGATGACCTTGGGCAAGCCGTAGTTCTGATAAGAGCCGTCCTTGAAAAAGAGCCTTTTCCGTCAGAGCTCTCTCAACCCCACCCGCCTCACAGGGTGTCTGTTGTGGGGAGGGGAAGGGAAAAGAGTTTGTAAGCCGCTCTGAGACTCCTTTGAGTAGAGAAGGGCAGGGTATAAATCCAATCTCCTCTCCTCCTTTCCTCTAATCTGGGAGAACCGGGTTTGATTCCCCACTCCTCCACTTCCACCTGGCTGGATGACCTTGGGCAAGCCGTAGTTCTGGCACAGCTGTTCTAGAAAAAGAGCCGTTTCTGTCAGAGCTCTCTCAGCCCCACCTACCTCACAGGGTGTCTGTTGTGGGGAGGGGCAGGGCCGGCTCACTCACTAGGCGAACTAGGCGATCACCTAGAGCAGGCCGGCCCTTAGGGGCGCCAAACTGCACCCAGCCCCGTACTCTGTTTCTTGATTATCTGTGTTTTTCATTCTTCCTAAAATGCATTTATTTTTGAAAAATGGCAGGTGCGGGGGGGATCCTCGCCTAGGGTGCAAAATAAGCTGGGGCCGGCCCTGGGGAGGGGAAGGGAAAGGAGTTTGTAAGCCACTCTGAGACTCCTTTGGGTAGTGAAGGGTGGGGCATAAATCCAATCTCTTCTTCTTCTTCTCTTCTTCTTCTCTTCTTCTTCTTCTCTTCTTCTTCTTCTTCTCCTTCTCCTCCTTCTCCTTCTTCCTCCTCCTCCTCCTTCTCCTCCTTCTCCTTCTTCTTCTTCTTCCCCTCCTGCATTTGGATGCCAGTCTCTGTCAGCAGTCACCTGAAAGTGGCGAGATCACTTGAGAAGACAGTCTCTCTTTCCAGGAAGGCAATCATCACACAGTAGCTGCAGGGAAATATTGTGAAATGAGCCTAAGTGAATTGCAGGGTAGGAGGAGAGGTTTGGAAGACGCTGCCCAATGAGGCTGGAGGACGGCTGGCCCCCGGGGCCTCATTCTGCATCTGCTTCATCTGCTTCTTCTATTTTTTTTAACGCTTGGGGATTCACACTGCCTGCCGATGCTTCACCATTGTTCTTTTTCAATCTGAGAATGTATTGATCTGCTTGTATCGTAAGAGAGAGAGATTGAGTTTACGAATGCCGTTTAAATGATGGTGGCCAGACTGAAGGTCCCCGGTATGGTGCTGATGGGTGCCATAGAACCCCGTCAGCGCCCTGCTTGGCGCCCACTGTCAGGTTGCCAATTTCCAGGTGGGGTCTGGAGCAATGCTCCGTCTAAGCTGTGGAGTCTTATGAGCACAGATTCTACTTTGTGAGCTACTGGCATTAAAGTGATGAGCGAGTGATTGGGCTGCTGTATAAATTAGTTTTCTCTGGAGCCCTCCTTCCTGCGTTAAGACAAAAATGTGTGAGCTGGAGGCTAGAAAACTGTGAGCTAGCTCACACTCACCCAGCTTAGAGGGAACACTGGTCTGGAGATCTCCTGTTTTTAAAATTGATCTCCAGATGACAGAGGAAATGGAGGAGGAGGAGGAGGAGGAGGAGGAGGAGGAGGAGGCCCAAGGCCATCCAGCCAGGTGCAAGTGGAGGAGTGGAGAATCAAACCCGGTTCTCCCAGATTAGAGTCCGCGCACTTAACCACTACACCAAACTGGCTGTCTTATACCTCACCCTTCAGTAGCAAAGAAGTCTCAGAGCGGCTTACAAGCTCCTTTCCCTTCCCCTCCCCACATCTGACACCCTGTGAGGTAGGTGGGGCTGAGAGAGCCCTTGACAGAAACGGCTCTTTTTCAAGGACAGCTCTAATCAGAACTACGGCTTGCCCAAGGTCATCCAGCCAGGTGCAAGTGGAGGAGTGGGGAATCAAACCCGGTTCTCCCAGATTAGAGTCCACACACTTAAACACGACACCAAACTGGCTCTCAGAAGGAGGAGGAGGAGGAGATTGGATTTATATCCCGCCCTTCACTACCCAAAGGTGTCTCAGAGTGGCTCACAATCTCTTTTCCCTTCCCCTCCCCACAACAGACACCCTGTGAGGCAGGTGGGGCTGAGAGAGCTCTGCTCTTGAGAGAAGAGCTCTGAGATAACTGTGACAGCAGTTGAGAACTTGGGACTTGCAGCAGCTGAGAAGGGTCATCTAAAGTAGCTGACAGCTTGCAGTTTAGAGATCTATCCTGGTAACAGCTTTCGATTAGCTAAAAGGCCTTTCTTTCTGCACTGAGGACTTCAGCCCCACCCGGGGGGGGGGGAATTTGCCCCACCAGCCACAAAATCCTGGCTAGGGGCCTGAAGTTCTTTGGACGCTGAAAGTGTCATATAAATACAAAGTAACAGTGTAAATTTCAGAGCCATTGAGGCAACTATTGCCAGTAAAATCAATGAAATCGGCATCTCATCCCTGATTGTAATCATCTGTCATCTAATTACATATACAGGGATGGTGGATATAGTTTTGTTGTTCAGTTGCACAGTCGACTTTGACTCTTCGCAACCCCATGGACCAGATCACACCAGGCCTTCCTGTCTTCCGCCGTCCTCTGAAGTTTGCTCAATTTCATGTTCGTTGCATCTATGACACTGTCCAACCATCTCATCCTTTGCCGTCCCCGTCTTCTTTGACCTTCAGTCTTTCCCAGCATCAGGGTCTTCTTCTCCTGTGAGTGCTCCCTTCTCATTTGGTAGCCAAAGTATTTGAGCTTCAGTTTCATTCTCTGGCCTTCCAGGGAACAGTCAGGGTTGATTTCTTTTAGGATTGACTGATTTGATCTTCTTGCAGTCCAAGGGACTCTCAAGAGTCTTCTCCAGCACCATAGTTCAAAAGAATCTATTCTTCGGCGCTTGGCCTTCCTTATAGTCCAACTCTCGCAGCCATACATGACTACTGTGAATTCCATTGCTTTGACCATGCGGACTTTTGTTGGCAGGGTGATGTCTCTACTTTTTATCATGCTGTTGAGGTTCGCCATCGCTTTCCTCCCAAGGAGCAGGCGTCTTTTAATTTCATGGCTGCTGTCACAGTCTGCGATCTGTTTTCGGCTCCGGAGGCCACCAACCGACTGTAGTCAAAATACGAGCTATTTTCTGTGTTCCAAATATTTTGATAAAACACTACTGCTGAGCTAATGAGGAAGGAACGAATATCTCAGCAATTTTGCCCCTAAACTGATTTTCAAGCTGTTGGTTGAAAGAAAACTGCAGCTATGTCAGAAATTCCGGTTAAATCTAAAAGAAGGTGAAGTGTTGGGGGGGGGACAAATCAAAGGCTGATATACGATTTTAGAGACAGAAAGCCGAAGTAAAGGCAGAAGGACTTAGAAAATGTCCTTTCGAAGTGATGAATAAGAAGATGATCAGAGACTTCTCTCATAACAACTAACAAAATAACATATAAATAACGAATTGTTATAAGCAAGAACTCTACAAGTATATTGTGATAGTAAAACTAATTGTACTAACATTTTTACTAACAGTGAAAAGATCTCCTCCTCTTGGGGTTTTAGTTTAGTGTGGTTGGCTTTCCCTTATCCTTAGTTGTGGTCCCTTCCCTAATATTTCTTTGTAGTTTATGTAGTATTTGCAAAATTAAAAAATATCCCTCCGGGGATTTAGAAAGAAAGAAAGAAAGGGGGGGGACAAATCAAAGGCTGCGGTCACACGGAGCATTTGCCGCGCTGACGATACGGATGGTAGGTGGATTTCCCAGGCGTGATCACACCGCAACATCTGGGAAGCGTAGAGCTCCCGTGGCTAACCTGAGGCTTCCTGCCGAAGATGTGGAGTAAAAAACTAGTACCTCCGAGGTACTAGTTTCCAGAAGCCGCAGGGCAAGGGTGGGCGTCTGATCGTGTTTCCGGTGGACTTACGTGGCATCCGGCGCCCGCCGCTGTCCGTCGCACACAAAGGGTTTTTTTGTCTCCCAAGTGTCCGCAGGTTGTGCAACAGCGCCCAACAGTGCAAGCGCACAAAGAGCAATTGCTAGTGCGATTGTGCGGCTTCTGTGCCACGCTGCAGGATACCCAACCTGGTCGGCATCTCTCCCCTAACCACGGGACCTCGACCGGGACATGTGCTCAGGTGGCCACGCGTTAGTTTCCTCCGGTGCAATTAGCCACGCCTCCCCCCTGTGATATCCGGCCCATGTGACCGGGGCCAAAGAACGGCATCCTCTAGTCTGAAATTCTTGCTCCACCCCACCCCCTAATTGTGACTGAGAGCCAGTATGGTGTCATTATAGAAAAGAAGAGGAGGAGGAGGAGGAGGAGGAGATTGGATTTGTACCCTGCCCTTCACTCAAAGTCTCGGAGCGGCTTACAAACTCCTTTCCCTTCCCCTCCCCACAACAGACACCCTGCGAGGTAGGCGGGGCTGAGAGAGCTCTGAGAGAACTGCTCCTGAGAGAACAGCTCTGGCAGAACTATGGCTTGCCCAAGGTCATCCAGCAGCTGCAAGTGGAGGAGTGGGGAATCAAACCCGGTTCTCCCAGATTACAGTCCACACACTTAACCACAACACCGCTACATCTGCTTGGCATGCAGAAGGTCCCAGGTTCATCTCCAGTCAAAAGGATTCAGGCAGCAGGTGTTGTGAAAGACTTCAGCTTGAGATCTTGGAGAACCGCTTTCAGTCTCAGCAGACAATGCTGACCTTGGTGGACCAAGGATCTGATTCCGTAGAAGGCGACATCATGTGTTTTGGGAGGGGGCTGTGGTTCGGTGGCAGAGCATCTGTTTTGCATGCGGAAGGTCCCAGGTTCAATCCCCGGCATCTCCAGTTAAAAGGATGAAGGCAGTAGATGATGTGAAAGAACTCAGCCTGAGACCCCAGAAAGCCACTGTCAGTCTGACTTTGAGAAGAAGAAGAGATTGGATTTATACCCCGCTCTTCACTCGGAGTCTCAGAGTGGCTTACAAACTCCTTTCCCTTCCACCTCCCCACAACAGTGAGGTAGGTGAGGCTGAGAGAGCTCTCTCAAGAACTGCTCTTGAGAGAACAGCTCTGAAAGAACTTGTGACTGACCCAAGGTCACACCAGCAGCTGCATGTGGAGGAGTGGGGTATCAAACCCGGTTCTCCCAGATTAGAGTCCGCAGTCCTAGCCTCTACACCAAACGCCAGGTTCTGGCTCAGTAGAAGACAGCCTTGGGTGTCTACAAGATTATGCATGGGATAGAGCAGGTAGAGAAAGAGGTCCTTTTCTCCCTTTCTCACAATACAAGAACTCGTGGGCACTCAATGAAATTGCTGAGCGGTCGGGTTAGAACGGATAAAAGGAAGTCTTTCTTCACCCAAAGAGTGATGAACACATGGAATTCACTGCCATAGGAGGTGGTGGCAGCTACAAGCATGGACAGCTTCAAGAGGGAATTGGATAAACATCTGGAGCAGAAGTCCATCAGTGGCTATGAGCCACAAGGTATAGATAGGAACTCTCAAGCTGGGGCAAGAGATGCTCTGTATTCTTGGCGCTTGGGGGGGGAGCAACAGTGGGAGGGCTTCTAGTGTCCTGGCCCCACTGCTGGACCTCCTGATGGCACCTGGTATTTTTTTTGTCTTAGCTCAGGAAGGAGGGCTCCAGACAAAACTAGTTTATGCAGCAGCCAAATCGCTCGCTCACAACTTTAATGCCAGTAGCTCACCAAGTAGAATTTTTGCTCACAAGACTCTACAGCTTAGAGGGTGCATTGTGTGTGACAGAGTGTTGGACTGGATGGGCCACTGGCCTGATCCAACCTGGGCTTCTCTTGCGTTCTTCTGTGTTCATGTATCTTCACAACAACCCTGTAAGGTAGGTTAGGCTGAGAGTGTGTGACGGATCCGAGGTCACCCAGACAGCTTCCATAGCAGCGTGGGGATTCGCAACTGGGTCTCCCCGATCCAGATCTGAAACTGTAACTACTACAGCTAGAGATTTTCTCAGTCCACAAATAATCGGTGTGCAGACACCGGCCCTGCTTGTCCAGTATTGGAGGAATTATTCTTTGTGCATGCTCAGAGGCAGGGCTTTTTTGTAGAAAAAGCTCAGCAGGAGCTCATTAGCACATTAGGCCACACCCCTGACAGCACAACTCATTAGCATATTAGACCACACACCCCATGCCTTCCCTTGGCTTGCCCAGGCGCCCCACGGCTACGGGGAGCCTGGGCAAGCCTGCCCTTGGACAGGTCAGGGAAGGCATGGGGAGGCATTTAAATGCCTCCCTGATCCTTCCAGGGGCCGCCCGGCCCGCGCACCTCGGAGTTGTGGAGGGGTCACTCTTCAGGTCTTCCCTCTGTAGCCACGCATGCAAAGGTTTTGGCTAGAGTGGGCGTGGCCAACTCTGAAGCCAACCGGAACTCCGTTCCTCTGCGTTCCTGCCAAAAATAGCCCTGCAGAGGTATTCTTCTCTGCTACTGAACATTTATCCAGGGTGCATGCTCAGAGCTTCCCGTGCACTTTCTGTCCTGGGCCCTTCGTTGCTTCGGGTTATTCATCCGATAATTTCTTTGCCTCACTCCCCTCCTCCTCTTTGCCCTTTCAGAGTGATCGATAACCTCTCTCCTCTCCGCCGTCCTTATTTCCCTTGAGCAGCTCTGGGCTCTGTTTATCCCGATCCGGCGCGCACGTGACCTTCAGGTAAAGAAGGGACAGCCAGGGTCTCCGGGAGCCGACCCAAAGACCACTGCAAAGCGGCGGCCTACAGTTTGCCGCTCGATTAATTGATTGCGCCGGCCGCTTCATCTCCGGAACCAGATCCGTGACCGACCTCTTGTTTGCGGGGGCTCTTTTTTTTATCACAAAAGGCCAGGAATGAAGCGGGTGCAAGTGTTTCTTTGTCCTTCGTCCCGAGGGGGACCTGCTGTGTCTGGCTTGGAAGCGCATCAGTATGCCAGTCAGAGAAGTCCTTGGTGCAGCCGGTCTGGTACCCAGAAAGCAGCTTTGCGCTTCTGATTTCGAAGGTGCACACAAAGCTGGCGGGCGGGGAAGCGCCTTCGCTTACAGACCCCTGCCGCCACCGTCAACCAGACCCAAAATGATTTGGATTTCCTGGGTTTGTGACGTTTCAGTGTTTCCCAGCCTGTTGGGTCTGAACCAATGCTCCCTCTAAGCTGTGGAGTCTTGTGAGCCAGAATCCTACTTTCTGAGCTGCTGCCATTAATGTTGTGAGCAAACAATTTGGCTGCTGCATCAATTCGTTTGCTCTGGAGCCATCCGTCCTGAGCTAAGTGGGTGAGCCGGAGGCTAAAAAAAGGAGCTAGCTCACACTAACTCAGCTTCGAGGGAACATTTTTGTCTCAGCTCAGGAAGGGTGGCTCCAGAGCAAACTAATTTATGCAGTAGCCAAATCACTCGCTCACAACTTTAATGCCAGCAGCTCACAAAGTAGAATTTGTGCTCATAAGACTCCACAGCTTAGAGGGAGCATTGCTCTGCTCGGCTCTGAAAATGCAGTTTGACTGAGCTTTGGCATGAGGTGCAGGAGCTCATTAGCATAACTCATTTGCATAACTCATTTGCACATGCCACACCCCCGACATCACCGGAAGTGTGTCAGAAGGCAACACCCACCGCTCAGGCTCCACTAGACTGTTTTGGATTGCTAGCTATTGGGGGGGGGAGAAACGTGCAGATCTGTCCTCGCAGAGGAGGGAGAGCGTGTACCTGAATAAAACTTGGTCTTAAAGGTGCCACTGGACTGTTTTGGATTGCTAGCTATTGGGGGGGGGGAATGCGCAGATCTGCTCTCACAGAGGAGGGAGAGCTTGTACCTAAAGGTGGGCCGGGGAGGGGGGAGCTCTGTAACTTACCTGGCTGCTTCTTGCTCCTCATGGTCCAACTGAGGGCTGCTGGGAGCAGGGGGCGGGGCTTGTTGCATGTGCCCGCCCCCTGGGTTCCTTACTGCTGGAGCGCCGCTCCTGTGCACTCCCGCAGGAAATGACCCCTGGTCTGGACCCAAAAGTGGGTCATGGGGCTGCTGAAAGTGGGTCGACTAATTGCCGCTCCTGCTTTTTGAAGCATAGAATCATACAGTGGGGAGGGGTCATAGAGGCCATCTGGTCCAACCCCCTGCTCGATGCAGGATCGGCTTAAAGCATCCCTGATGAGTGTTGGTCTAGCCGCTGCTTGAAGGCAGCCAGTGAGGGGGAGCTCACCGATGCTCCCTCTAAGCTGTGGAGTCTACTTGGTGAGCTGCTGGCATGAAAGTTGAGAGCGAGCGATTTGGCTGCTGCATCAGTGAGTTTGCTCTGGAGCCATCCCTTCCTGATTGGAGATAAAAACGTGTGAGCCGGGGGCTAAAAAACCACGTGCAAACTCACACTAACTCAGAGGGAACACTGGAGCTCACCACCTCCCTTGGCAGACGATTTCACAGCCGAAGTAGTATTACTGTAAAAAAATTCTTTGTAATATCCAGCCGGTACCTTTCCACCTGTCAGGGCTATTTTTGGGCAGGAAGGCACAGGAACGGAGTTCCAGCTGGCTCCCAAGTTGGCCACGCCCAGCAGGAACTCATTAGCATAATAGGCCACACCCAACAGCAGACACTCATTAGCATTGGCTACATTACGGGTGTGTGGCCTAACATGCAAAAAGCGGTTTTGACAAGAAAGAAGGTAAAGAGAATAAGAAGCAATAGGTGGGTGTGGCTGGATGACCACACTTCTGGTAATGTTGGGGTGTGGCCTAATAGGCTAATGAGCTGCTCTGTCAGGGGTGTGGCCTAATATGCTAATATGTTTCTGCTGTTGGGTGTGACCTATTATGTTAATGAGTTCATGATGGGCTTTTTCTACAAAAAAAGCCCTGCCACCTGTAATTTAAAACCATTATTGTGAGTCCTGTCCTCTGCTGCCGACAGAAGAAGAAGAAGAGCCAAAGAAGAAGAAGAAGAAGAACGGCCGGTATCCTTTCCACCTGTAATTTAAACCCATTACTGTGAGTCCTGCCCTCTGCTGCCGACAGAAGAAGAAGAAGAAGAAGAAGAGGAGGAGGAGGAAAAGGAGACTGGATTCTTACCCCGCCCTTCACTACCCAAAGGAGTCTCAGAGCGGCTTCTAAACTCCTTTCCCTTCCCCTCCCCACAACAGACACCCTGTGAGGTGGGTGGGGCTGAGAGAGCTCTTTCCAGAACTGTTCTTTAAAAATTAATTGAGTGCAGTTTGTATACAGTTTTCCTTCATTGGGATCTTTTTCTGAAGCTGAGAGAGCTCTGACAGAAATGGCTCTTTTTCAAGAACAGCTGTGCCAGAACTGTGGCTTGCCGGTGAAAGCGGAGGAGAGGGGGACTCAAACCCGGTTCTCCCAGATTAGAGTCCGCGCACTTCACCACTACGCCAAACTGGCTCCCTACCCTTTCAAATACTTCCAGAAAGCAATCATGCCCCCCTTCCACCTCCTGACCCCATCCCCTCCACATCCTGTTCTTGAGTCCAGCGGCACCTTAAAGCCCAATGAGATTTTCGGGATATGCGCTTGCGGGAGTCCAGTCTCTCTTTGTCAGACATGAAGCTTTGACTCTCAGAAGTTTACATCCTGACTATCTCTTCCCTGAGGTGCTCCCGGACGCAAACCAAACTGTGTCTTCTTGGGTCCTACAGGCATCCATTTCTCCCTCTCGTTTTCCTGGTTTTCTGAACAATCTGATAAATATTACGTATCGGAGTGGGCAATCGGTTCCTCGAGGCTTTCAGGGGGAGACAAAACTGCCTTTTCTTTCCTGCGCAACTAAGGAGGGAGTTGGTGCCACCCGACGAACAAACCCCCTATTTAAGAGTACATGTTTGGACATGCTAAGCGGTGGCTCTTCCACGGAGTCGCAGCCCCTCCCCCAACTATCCACAGTCTCAGGCTGGGGTCTTTCACATCACCTACTGCCTGGTCCTTTTAACCAGAGGTGCTGGGGATTGAACTGGGGACCTTAAGGCTGGGGTCTTTCACATTACCTATTTTCTGATCCTTTCAACTGGAGATGGCCGGGGATTGACCCAGGTTCTTTCTGCATGCTAAGTAGAGGCTCTTCCACTGAGCCACAGCCCCTCCCCACAGTCTAAGGCTGGGGTCTTTCACATCACCGACTTCCTGGTCCTTTTAACTGGAGAGGTCAGGGATCGAACCAGGGACCTTAAGGCTGGCGTCTTTCACGTCACCGACTTCCTGATCCTTTTAACTGGAGATGCCGGGGATTGAACCTGGGACCTTCTGCATGCCAAGCAGAGGCTCTTCCACTGAGCCACAGCCCCTCCCCACAGCTCTCCACGGTCTAAGGCTGGGGTCTTTCACGTCACTGACTTCCTGATCCTTTTAACTGGAGATTCCGGGGATTGAACCTGGGACATTTTGCATGCTAAGCAGAGGCTCTTCCACTGAGCCACAGCCCCTTCCCATAGCTCTCCATGGTCTAAGGCTGGTGTATTTCACGTCACCGACTTCCAGATCCTTTCAACTGGAGATGCCGGGGATTGAACCAGGGGAC
>NW_015169992.1:9085-9550 GCF_001447785.1 Gekko japonicus | reverse complement strand
GTCCTTTCAACGGAGATGCCCGGGGATTGAACCTGGGACCTTCTGTATGCCAAGCAGAGTCTCTTCCACCGAGCCACGGCCCGCTCCCTAGCCGCCCCTCCTCCCTCGTTCCTTTCACTGCTCATCTACTCAGAGAGGACAGGCAAACAGGCAGCAAGAGCGCAAATCAAAAATCTGGGCCGGGGGGCTCCAGTCGCTGGCGCTGGGCTCTCTGCCGTGATGTGGATCTTGGCAGGAGGCCAGCGCTGCCAGCCTCTGACGCCGGCCCTGGCAGGGAGGAGAAATTCATGATTCTCCCCGGTTCCTCTTGGCAGCTGCAGTTGTCAGGGTGTCCTCTGCTGCTTTACTTCCCCGTTCCGGCTGCGAGTGAATTTCAGGCCTGAGACTGAGCGTACAGTTGCCAACTTCAGGCTGGGAAATTCCTAGAGATTTTGGGGGGGTGGAGTGTGGGGAGGGGAGGGTTTG
>NW_015169992.1:4874-8784 GCF_001447785.1 Gekko japonicus | reverse complement strand
GCCTCACAGGGTGTCTGTCATGGGGACGGGGAGGGAGAGGAGTTTGTAAGCCGCTCTGAGACTCGGAGAGAAGGGCGGGGTATAAATCCAATCTCGTCTTCTGAAGAAATCGGATCTGCCTGAGAAAACACTCGGACTGGCAGCTGGCCCACGCTGATCAATCTTCACCTGTGGCGTGCTGGTGTAGAGGTGTAACAGGTACATGGTCAGCAGCTAGGTTTGCCAACTAGCAGGTGGGGCCTGGTGATCTCCCAGAATTACAACTGAGAGCCAGTTTGGTGTTGTGGTTAGGATCGCGGATTCTAATCTGGGAGAAGCAAGTTTGATTATCTGCGCCTTCACCGGCAGCTGCTGGATGACCTTGGGTCAGTCACAAGTTCTCCGGGAGCTGTTCTCTCACGGACAATCCTCAAAAGAGCTCTCTCTCAGCCCCACCGACCTCACAGGATGTCTGTTGTGGTGAAGGGAAGGGAAAGGATATGGTAAAGCCACTCTGAGACTCTGAGTGAAGGGTGGGGTATAAATCCAATCTCCTCTCTACAGATATCAGTTCCCCTGGAGAAAATGGCTGCTTTGGAGGGGGGACTCTATGTAGGGTTGCCAGGTCTCTCTGAGCAGCCAACATGGATGGGAGGTGTGCTTACCAGGAGCAGGGAGGAACGCCCAGCATTTCAGTGAGGTGCCTACATGACCTGGAATTGACATAGGGACATTGGGGGTGATGCTCTGGTTTTTGGGCAAAATCTCTATGGTAGAATTAGCTTCGGCCATAGAGTTTTTGCCCAAAAACCAGAGCGTCACCCCCAATGTGCCTATGCAGGGGTCATTTCATAGAAAAAGAGGTGTAGGAGCTCATTAGCATAACTCATTAGCATAACTTATTTACATATGCCACACACCCTGACATCACCGGAGGTGTGTCAGAAGGCAACACCCACCGCTCAGGCTCCACTGGACTGTTTTGGATTGCTAGGTATTCGGAGGGGAGGGGAACGTGCAGATCTGTCCTTACAGAGGAGGGAGAGCTTGTACCTGAATAAAACTTGGTCTTAAAGGTGCCACTGGACTGTTTTGGACCGAGGAGGGCCGGGGGGGGGCTCTGCGACTTACCTGGCTGCTTCTTGTTCTGACTGAGGGCTGCTGGGAGCAGGGGGTGGGGCTTGTTGCATGTGCCCGCCTCCTGGGCTCCTTACTGCCTGAGTTCCGCTCCTGTGCGCTCCAGCAGGAAATGACCCCTGTGCCTATGTCAGTTCCAGGTCATGTAGGCAGGTTGCTTTAAATTCCAACCTTCCTCCCTTTTTTGAGGGGTATTTCCCCCCAAGCCGGCCAGATGGCCAGCGGCGGAGAGGTGGGACACGGCAGCGGGAGACCCTGCCCCCCGCCAGGTGATCTGGGAGCCATATGGCCCCACATCCCTTCTAGGTTCCTTCCCCTCCCCCAGCCCTGCCCTCCCCTCCCCAGGGTCCACCCTCAAATCTCCAGGAATTTCCCAACCCAGAGTTGGTAACCCTATGAGAACGGGGTTGACCAAAGAGGTGATGGGAGGTGACGTGTCACTCAGCCTCTTTCCCCTCCCCGCATCATTCTTTGGTTGAGACAGGCAATCTTCAGCCATTGCTTTTGCAGAGAAAAATATGTCCGGGAGAATATTTATGCGTCTCTTGCTGATTGGCCAGTCGGACTTCACGTTGAACTTTGGGGAGGTGGGGGCTGTGGGGTTGGATGCAGGATGTCCTAGGGTTGCCAGTCTCCATGTGGTTAGGGGAACATATATGACACTGTGTATAATAGATGTCTGGTTAAGGTAGATCTATTTTGTGCTTTTCATTTTTTTATTTTTTAAAAAATTCTATGCTGCTATATAAATATTGGTGTCAAGTGTTATTACCAAGCGTAGGTTTCACTTTGATGTAGTGTTTTGGTGAAGAAAAGGAAAAATAAAGAGCACAAAATAGATCTACCTCCTTAAGCATGTGTCTATTATACACAGTGCCATGTAGTTGAGAGTCAGTTTTGGTGTCGTGGTGAAGTGCGCGGACTCTAATCTGGGAGAACCGGGGTTGATTCCCCACGCCTCCACGTGCACCTGGTTGGATGACCTTGGGCAAGCTGTAGCTCTGTCAGAGCTGTTCTTGAAAAAGAGCAGTTTCTGTCAAGAGCTCTCTCAGCCCCACCCACCACACAGGGTGTTTGTCGTAGAGAGGGGAAGGAAAAGGAGTTTGTAAGCCCCTCTGAGACTCCGAGTGAAGGGCGGGCCATAAATCCAATCTCCTCTTCCTCCTCCTCCTCCTCTTCTTCTTTTCCATATTTTCCTAACACTGTGGCCCTCAGTTTTTGTATAATCCCCAGGTGGTGGTTGGAGATCTCCTGGGATCACAACTGATCTCCAGGCGACAGAGATCAGTTCACCAGGAGAAAATGGCCACTTTGGAAGCTGGACTGTATGGTGTTATCCAGGGGTCATTTTGTAGAAAAAGAGGAGCAGGAGCTCATTTGCATATGCCACACCCCCTGACATCACCGGAAGTGTGTCAGAAGGCAACACCCACCGCTCAGGCTCCACTGGACTTTTTTGGATTGCTAGCTATTGTGGGGGGGATGTGCAGATCTGTCCTCACAGAGGAGGGAGAGCTTGTACCTGAATAAAACTTGGTCTTAAAGGTGCCACTGGACTGTTTTCTGCAACTTACCTTGCTGCTTCTTGCTCTGACTGAAGGCTGCTGGGAGCAGAGGGTGGGGCTTGTTGCATGTGCCCGCCCCCTGGGCTCTTTACTGCCGGAGCTCCACTCCTGTGCGCTCCTGCAGGAAATGACCCCTGTTTTTTAAAAAGGTTGCTTTGGCAGCAGCTGCCACCACAGCAGAAGGCTCTGAACTTTGTGATTGAAGATAAGCTCTGGCAGCCATTTTGGGGCTTACATCACCTCCCGTGGCAGCCATTTTGTGGTTGCCCCCGCCCCACCGTATCATAATTCCAAGGACGCCAGCAGGTTCAAAAAGACTGAGGGACCCCGATGCAGATTTTATGTCTGCCTCGGCCCAAGTTGGACAAGACATCATAAAGGCAACTTAAAAGGAAATACAACTTTAGACAGAGAGGGCTTAAAATGTGGAATTTGCTGCCAGGGGATATCATGACAGCCACAGGAATAAACAGCTTGAAAAGAAGATTAGATAGATTCATGGAGGAGACGTCTATGAATGGCTACTAGCCATGGTGGCAGAGGGGAGCCTCCATGTTCGGAGGCACTATACCTCTGAATCCCAGGAGGCAACATCAGGGGAAGGCCTCGGCCTCTCTGCCCTGTTGTTGGCACTCCAGAGGAACTGGTTGGCCACTGTGTGAGACGGGATGCTGAGCTAGATGGGCCACTGTGTGATGCTGGACGAAATGCTGGACTAGATGGACCACTGGTCTGATCCAGTGGGGCTCTTCTGATGTTCTTATGAGGGGAAGTCCTTGGCCTCTGCGCCCAGTTGTTGGTCCTCCAGAGGAACTGGTTGGTCACTGTGTGAGAGGCAGGATGCTGGACTAGATATAGACTATTTGTCTGATCCAGTGGGGCTCATCTGATGTTCTTATGAGAGGAAGTCCTTATGAGAGGAAGTCCTAACCCTAACCCTCTGCGCCCAGTTGTTGGTCCTCCAGAGGAACTGGTTGGTTACTGTGTGAGATATAGGATGCTGGACTAGATATGGACTATTTGCCTGATCCAGTGGTGCTCTTCTGAGGTTCTTATGAGTGGAAGTCCTTGGCCTCTCTGCCCTGTTGTTAGCCCTCCAGAGGAACTAGTTGGATACTGTGTGATGCTGGACCAAATGCTGGACTAGATGGGCCACTAGTCTGATCCAGTGGGGCCCGTCTGATGTTCTTATGAGGGGAAGTCCTTGGCCTCTCTGCCCTGTTGTTGGC
>NW_015169992.1:1937-4378 GCF_001447785.1 Gekko japonicus | reverse complement strand
ATGTTCTTATGAGGGGAAGTCCTTGGCCTCTCTGCCCTGTTGTTGGTCCTCCAGAAGAACTGGTTGGCCACTGTGTGAGACGGGATGCTGAGCTAGATGGACCACTGGTCTGATCCAGCAGGGCTCTTCTGATGTTCTTATGGGGGGAAGTCCTTGGCCTCTCTGCCCTGTTGTTAGCCCTCCAGAGGAACTAGTTGGACACTGTGTGAGACGGGATGCTGAGCTAGATGGACCACTGGTCTGATCCAGCAGGGCTCTTCTGATGTTCTTATGGGGGGAAGTCCTTGGCCTCTCTGCCCTGTTGCTGGCCCTCCAGAGGAACTAGTTGGACACTGTGTGATGCTGGACCAAATGCTGGACTAGATGGGCCACTGGTCTGAACCAGTGGGGCTCGTCTGATGTTCTTATGAGGGGAAGTCCTTGGCCTCTTGGCCCTGTTGTTGGTCCTCCAGAGGAGCTGGTTGGCCCCTGTGTGAGAGGCAGGATGCTGGACTAGATATGGACTATTTGTCTGATCCAGCAGGGCTCGTCTGGTGTTCTTATGAGGGGAAGTCCTTGGCCTCTCGGCCCTGTTGTTGGCCCTCCAGAGGAACTGGTTGGACACTGTGTGAGAGGCAGGATGCTGGACTAGATATGGACTATTTGTCTGATCCAGCAGGGCTCTTCTGATGTTCTTATGAGGGGAAGTCCCCGGCCTCTCTGCCCTGTTGTTGGCCCTCCAGAGGAACTGGTTGGCCACTGTGTGAGAGGCAGGATGCTGGACTAGATATGGACTCGTCTGATGTTCTCATGTTCTTAAAGGTATTTTGGGTTGTCCGGATAAGACAGACTAGATTGAGAGCCACCTGTGAAGGGACACCACTGCCACACAGGCTCCTCCCAGGGGCTTCAGAGGCACTGCAGGTCTAGGATTTACCCTCATCGCAGCCTGGTGCTTCTGAAGGGGAGAGGGAAGTCAGAAGACAAACTTGGGGGGGAACCCAAGACCGAGAAGGGCAGCAGCAGCACTGTTTTCATGGCACGAAACCTGCCTCAACTAAGCAATAACTCTCGACTTGCAGAGAGTGTCCGGAGTTTAGGGCTATAAATCATACGCCAAGCCGTGTAAAGCGCCAGGCTGATGGATGGAGGGCAGGCACGCAAGCCAAACTAGATGAGATTTCAAGAGATGCCGCGGTCCGTCTCGTGATGGCTTTTTTCCTGAAAATCAGAAATGTACCTGCGGAAAAAGCAGGGCTGCAGATCTGATGAGTGGAGCGGTGGGGAGGGGGGCTTGTTTAACCCGTTCCCCTCTGGCCTGTTTTCCCACCCAGAACCGAGCCCTTGAGCTGCCGCTGGCCCACCCGTGGGTGAAAAGATAAAGGCGGGAGGCTGTCTTTGGGACACAGATGCCATTCGGAGATGGCAAATGGGGTCACCCTTGTTCCTAGTAAAGGAAAAGGTTTCCCTCGCTCAAAAGCCAGTCGGATCCAACTCTAGGGTTGCGGTGCTCATCTCCGTTTCCAAGCCGAAGAGCCAGCGCTGTCCGAAGGCGTTTCCGTGGTCACGTGGTCGGCATGACTAGATGCCGAAGCGCACGGAACGCTGTTACCTTCCCACTGAAGCGGTACCTATTTATCTACTTGCATTTTCTTGCTTTCGAACTGCTAGGTTGGCAGGAGCTGGGGCCAGAGACGGGAGCTCACTCCGTCATGTGGCACTCGGGTCTCGAACTGCTGAGCTACCGACCTTCAGGTCTGCAGTTCAGTATCTTAACCAACCACTTGAGCCACCACAGGCCTTTCATCCTTGTTCCTACCCTGTCCCAAGTGTATTACACTATACATAGAGCCATAGAAGCACAGAGTTGAAGGGGCCAAAAAGGCCATCTAGTCTGGCCCATTGCCACAGTGGGGCATTTCGGGGCTCTGCCCCCTTAATTACAGGCCACGCCCCTCAAGTTTTCATCAACCTTTTTACCTTTTTTAAAAAATTCTTACAGTTGGCTTTAATTAGGTTTAACTGTTCCGTTAAAAAAAAAAATTGATGCCTCCCAAAGTAAAAAAATTCTGGCTACGGGCCTGCGTCTAGTCCAACCCGCTGCTCAGTGCAGGATCAGCCTAGAGCATCCCTGACAAGGATTTGTCCAGCCGCTGCTTAAAGACTGCCAGTGACGGGGAGCTCACCACCTCCCTGGGCAGCTGATCCCACTGCGGCACAACTCTAACTGTAAAGAAATTTTTCCTAAGATCCAGCTGGCACCTTCCCGCCCTTAATTTAAACCCATTCTCGCAAGTCCTCTCCTCTGCTGCCAACAGGAATGGCTCCCTGCCCTCCTCTAAGCGACAGCCCTTCAGATACTTCAAGAGAGCCATCCTGTCCCCCCTCAACTTCCTGTTCTCCAGACTGAACATTCCCAAGTCCCTCAGCCTTTCCTCAAAGGGCTTGGCCTCCAGGCCCCC
>NW_015169992.1:0-1660 GCF_001447785.1 Gekko japonicus | reverse complement strand
ATCAGGAGGTCCACCAGTGGGGCCAGAGGGACACCAGAAGCCCTCCCACTGTTGACCCCCCCCCCAAGCACCAAGAAGACAGAGCATCACTTGCCCCAGAGCCCCTATCTATACCTTGTGGCTAATAGCCACTGATGGACCTCTGCTCCAGATGCTTCTCTAATTCCCTTTGGAAGCCTTCCATGCTTGTAGCCGCCACCACTTCTTGTGACAGTGAATTCCATGTCGCTCTCCTCTGCACCCGCTCTGTTCCGTCCACATCCTTTTTGAAGTGAGGCCTCCAGAACTGCACACAAGACTCCAGGTGTGGCCTGACCAATGCAATGTGCACCTGAACACATGAAGCTGCCTTACACTGAATCAGACCTCAATCGGAACTGCCTCGGATTTCTCCCTGAAGACCGGTTGTCCTACCGGTGTGTGTGGACGCCACCCATCCCCCACAGCTTCACCAACAATCAGCACCGCAGAAGGGAATTTTTGTATACAATCGAGAATATATCGTTCTACTTCCTTCCATATTCTTTTTCAGCTTCTTTTTTATATATATATGCCTAAGGCCATGTTTTTCATTTATTTATTTATTCATTAGATTTGTACCCCGCCCTCCCCAACGGGCTCAGGGTGGCTACAACAGAGGCAATTGCCATAACAACAGTTAAAACAACATAAAAACAATCATGAAACAGTATAAAACAATCATTGAGTAAAGCGCAGTGCTCTTGATGTTAAATTTTTCTTAATCCAAGATGAGTTCCATTCATCAACCTAACCTGACAACATACATTCTTCCGTTGACTAGGCGTCTGCCCAGGGCCGGCTCACCGCCGGTTATTAAGAAACAACAACAGAATAACAATATAACAACCATTTATTTAAATTTTTTAATTTGTTTTTTTATTAAGAAACAACAACAGAATATCTGCCCAGGGCCGGCTCACCTCCGGTTATTAAGAAACAACAACAGAATAACAATATAACAACCATTATTTAATTTTTTAATTTGTTTTTTTATTAAGAAACCACAGCAGAATAACAATATAACAACAACTGTAACGGTACTTCTAAGTAATAAAAAAAATTCCCCACAGCTTCTTTTTACAATGCAAACAGATGTTGGGCACAAGATTGGTGTAGTGGTAAAACCAGGGCTGGGGAAACCCCAAGTTTCAGTCTCTTCACTCCGCCACAGAATTCCCTCGGCGTCCTTTGTCCAGTTTGGCATAGTGGTTAAGCACGCGGACTCTAATCTGGGAGAACCGGGTTTGATTCCCCCACTCCTCCACTTGCACCACTGGATGACCTTGGGTCAGTCACAAGCTCTGGCACAGCTGTCCTTGAAAAAGAGCCATTTCTGTCAGAGCTCTCTCAGCCCCACCTGCCTCACAGGGTGTCTGTTGTGGGGAGAGCTCTCTCAGCCCCACCTACCTCACAGGGTGTCTGTTGTGGGGAGGGGGAGGGAAAGGAGTTGGTCAGCCGCTCTGAGACACCTTTGGGCAGTAAAGGGCGGGGTATAAATCCAGTCTCTTCTTCTTCTTCTTCTTCTTCTTCTTCTTCTTCTTCTTCTTCTTCTTCCTCTTCCTCTTCCTCTTCCTCTTCCTCTTCCTGGATGTGAAACGGACAGCTCTCTATGTAAAAAGTTTTAAGAGTTTGATATTTG
>NW_015169991.1:24198-24848 GCF_001447785.1 Gekko japonicus | reverse complement strand
TGCGTTCCTGCCCCAAAATAGCTCTGGTCGACTCTAACAAGTACTTCGATGGGAGACCTCCTTGAAATACCAGAGCCGGGAGGTGGGGGCAGGCTTTATTCAGCCACCTCTTTGAATATACCTCCAGGACCCCAGTAGGGGTCAGTCACCAGAGGTCACCATGACTTCCAGGTGTACACACACTCAAACACACACACACACACACAAAAGAAAACAAAAACGAGGAGTGGTGTCTCCATCCTCAAACCAGCCTCCTTTCACTTGAAAGGAGCAGATGGAACGGGAACAGGCCAGTTCTAGCTCTAGAAACAGGGTCGCCAGCCCCCAGGTGAGGCCTGGAGATCTTCCGGAATTACAGCTGATCTCCAGATAGGTTGGGAGTTGGGGGGACGGGACGGCAACCTTTGTCACTGGATGATGACATCACTTCCTGCATGACCCAAAAGCAGTGGCATTGTGCCAGGCTGATGCTCTAGCCCTCGCCTCAAAACTCTGTGGAATTACACCAGGGTGACGCTTTGGGTACTCGCACCAAAACTCTATGGCATTGCACCGGGCCGACACTTGCCTCAAAATTCTATGGAGTCTTGGGGGAAGAAGAAGAGGAGGAGGAGGAAGAGGAGGAGGAGGAGGAGGAGGAGGAGGAGGAG
>NW_015169991.1:14562-23787 GCF_001447785.1 Gekko japonicus | reverse complement strand
CTGAGAGAAACTGCTCTTTTTCAAGAACAGCTCTTATCAGAACTATGGCTTGCCCAAGGTCATCCAGCAGGTGCAAGTGGAGGAGTGGGGAATCAAACCCGGTTCTCCCAGGTTAGAGTCCATGCACTTCACCACGACACCAAACTGGCTCTGATTCATGTGCTCAAGAAGTGAGTGAGCCAGAGGAGGGGAGCCTCACCCTTCCCCATCATCTGCTTAATAGACATAATCATTTCAGGTGCGTAGGTGTGGCTCCGAAGGGAAATCCCAGGACACCCACACAATTTCTCAAAATAAGGACTAGGGTTGCCAGCTCCGGGTTGGGAAACGCCTTGAGATTTGGGGAGTGGAGCCGAGGAGGGCAGGGTTTGGGGGGAAGAAGAAGAAGAAGAAAGAGGAGAGGGAGAAGAAGGAGGAGGAGGAGGAGTGGGAGAAGAAGAAGAAGAAGAAGAAGAAAGAGGAGAGGGAGAAGAAGGAGGAGGAGGAGGAGTGGGAGAAGAAGAAGAAGAAGAAGAAGAAAGAGGAGAGGGAGAAGAAGGAGGAGGAGGAGGAGTGGGAGAAGAAGAAGAAGAAGAAGAAGAAAGAGGAGAGGGAGAAGAAGGAGGAGGAGGAGGAAGAGGAGTGGGGGAAGAAGAAGAAGAAAGAGGAGAGGGAGAAGAAGAGGAGTAGGAGATTGGATTTATACCCCACTCTTCACTACCCAAAGGAATCTCAGAGCAGTTTACAACCACCTTCCCTTCCTGTTCTCTTCAAAACAGACACCCTGTGAGGTTGGTGGGGCTGAGAGAGTTCTGAGAGAACTGCGACTGACCCAAGGTCACCCAGCTGGCTGCATGTAGAGGAGTGGGGAATCAAACCCAGTTGTCCAGATTGAAGTCTGCCGCTCTTAACCATTACACCAAGCTGGTGGGAAGGGAGGAGGGACTCCAATGCCATAGGCTCCACCTTCCAAAGCAGCCACTTTCTCCAGGTGAACTGATTAGGGTTGCCAACTCCATCTTCGCCGGGAGCGGGGGGCTCCCGGCCGGCGTCGGGGCTGTGTGTGCGCGTCACCCGGAAGTGACGTAGTGACGCGCACGCTGGGGGCGGTTCTCCCGAGCCCCGATTCCGACGCGTCGGAAATCGGGGCTTCAAAGCGGGGGATTCCCCCCCTGCCCACATTTGGCAGCCCTAGAACTGATCTCTGTCACCTGGAGTTCAGTTGTCATCCTAGGAGATCTCCAGCCACTGCCTGGAGGTTGGCAACCCTACCAAGGTCCCCTTCTCCACCTCCCCGAAATATCCAGCCCAGCTCCTTTTATTACTGATTACATCTGAAATAAAATGGAATGAAGAGATGACTTTTTTAAAAAGAAAAGAGAAACTCTGATGACTTAAAAAAAACACACACAGGGCTTGCGTCTTTCCGGCACCCTCTTCAGCCGTTGCGCGCTCATCAGCGGCAGGGTGGCGTCTGAGCAATCGAGAGCAGGAAATTAAGTGTCAGATATAGGACCTTCCCCATCCATACCATAGTGCTAGCTCTCAGAGCATCTGGTTTCTCCAATCCAAGGAAGGGAACGTCTTTTTTTTTTAATGGCCCGGCCAAGAAAGAGAGAGCCGACATAGGCTCAGATATGTAGAATATTAAAAAAACCCAGTCACTTTTGTTTGAGCGTATTTACAGCTGTGCTTTATTATTTTCTTCAGCCGGCACCGGGTTTCAGCCTGCAACGGCTCTGCAAACTAGTCGGGTGTTTTTCTATGGAAGAATGCCTGTTGGCCCAGCTGAGTTAAAAACACAGGGTTCATTTGCAAGTTGATTAAGGTGACTTTTCTAAACTTAAACTGCTAGGTGACTCAGCTCAAACAAAACCTGTGCCTCAGTGGTAAAGCCTCCGCTTTGTGTGCTAAAGGTCCCAGGTTCAATCCCCGGGATTTCCAATTAAAGGATCAAATACTGGGTGATGCGAAAGACCTCAGCCTGAGACCCTGGAGAGCCATGAAGTGGGGCTGTAGCTCAGTGGTAGAGCAGCTGCTTGGCAGGCAGAAGGTCCCAGTCAGTTTTCCCTCTAAGCTGAGTTAGTGTGAGCCCGGTGATGTCAGGGGGTGTGGCATATGCAAATAAGTTATGCAAATAAGTTATGCTAATGAGCTCCTGCACCTCTTTTTCTACTAAATGACCCCCTGCTCGGGAGCAATGCCCAGCTGAGCTAAAAACACCGGGTTCATTTGCAAGTTGATTAACGTGACTTTTCTAAACTTAAGCTGCTAGGTGACTCAGCTCAAACAAAACCTGTGCCTCAGTGGTAAAGCCTCTGCTTTGTGTGCTAGAGGTCCCAGGTTCAATCCTCGGCATTTCCAGTTAAAGGATCAAATAGTGGGTGATGGGAAAGACCTCTGCCTGAGACCCTGGAGAGCCATGAAGTGGGGCTGTAGCTCAGTGGCAGAGCATCTGCTTGGCAGGCAGAAGGTCCCAGGTTCAATCCCCAGCATCTCCAGTTAAAAGGACCAGGCAGGAGGTGATGTGAAAGACCTCTGCCTGAGTATGGAGAGCTGTAAAGAGGGGCCGTGGCTCACCGGCAGAGCACCTGCTTGGCATGCAGAAGGTCCCAGGTTCAATCCCCGGCATCTCCAGTTAAAAGGACCAGGAAGGAGGTGATGGGGAAGACCTCTGCCTGAGACCCCGGAGAGCCATGAAGTGGGGCTGTAGCTCAGTGGCAGAGCCTCTGCTTGGCATGCAGAAGGTCCCAGATTCAATCCCCAGCATCTTCAGTTAAAAGGACCAGGAAGGAGGTGATGGGGAAGACCTCTGCCTGAGACCCCGGAGAGCCATGAAGTGGGGCTGTAGCTCAGTGGCAGAGCCTCTGCTTGGCATGCAGAAGGTCCCAGGTTCAATCCCCAGCATCTCCAGTTAAAAGGACCAGGCAGGAAGTGATGTGAAAGACCTCTGCCTGAGACCCTGGAGAGCCATGAAGTGTACATTTGTCTGAAGAAGTGTACTTTGTACACGAAAGCTTACACTTTGAATAAATCTTCTGCTGGTCTTAGACTGCGATCTCACACACTAAATCATCTACTTTCAATGCGCTTTCCAATGGGATTCTGCCCGTTCACACAGGTCCTTTCCGCATTTGCCTGCCACTACGGATTTTCTCTGTCATCGAGTCGAGGCAATTTAAGTCCAGGGCAAAACAGCATTCAAATAACATGGGGCAACAGCAGGCTGAAACCGGGCTGGCCACTGAAGGGAGGGAATATAATGCTGAACGGTGGGGGGAAACCCAAAATAAAAAGGTTGAACTCGATTTTAGTGCAGAAGGGGGGTGTCATTTTGTAGAAAAAGAGGTGCAGGAGCTCATTAGCATAACTCATTTGCATAATTCATTTGCATATGTCACACCCCCTGACATCACAGGAAGTGTGTCAGAAGGCAACACCCACCGCTCAGGCTCCACTGGACTGTTTTGGATTGCTAGCTGTTGGGGGGGGGATGCGCAGATCTGCCCTCACAGAGGAGGGAGAGCTTGTACCTGAAGGTGGGCTGGGGGGGGCTCTGCAACTTACCTGGCTGTTTCTTCTTGCTCCTCGTGGCCTGACTGAGGGTTGCTGGGAGCACGGGGTGGGGCTTGTTGCATGTGCCCGCCCCTGGGCTCCTTACTGCCGGTGCTCCGCTCCTGTGTGCTCCCGCAGGAAATGACTCGGGGGTGGGACCTGGATTAAAAAGGTTGAATTCAATTTTAGTGCAAAATTGCTTGGAGGACACCACAGTGACCATGGATTAAAAGGAGCGTGCCGAAAGGGCCACAGTAAAATCCGGTTGGAAAGTGCACCGAAAGTGAATTGAAACTGGATCGAGACGGGATTACTTAGTGTGTGTGACCGCAGCCTTAAAGGTGCCGTTGGACTCACACTTTGCTCTGCTGCTTCAGACCGGCACGACTACCCACTGGAATTTTTCCAGGGGAGCTGATCTCTGTTGTCTGGAGATTTGCTGTCATTCCAGGTGATCTCCAGGCCACACTGGGGTGTTGGCGACTCCAGGACCTGCTACACACCGGGAGAAACTCTGCAGCCTCAGTGCAGATCTGTGGCATTTGCCCCCGTAGTGCGAACAAGCCCGAATCCATCCCCTTTGCGAAAAAGCCCTTCAGCAAGGTCCCTTCCCCTCCGGTTGAGCCGCCTCTGCCGAATCCTTTCATTGTCCCTTAATGGAGCCCTGATTCTTCATTTTCAAGGGGCCATCTTCTCGGAACGGCTATCATTTCCCTCTCCCTAAAGATATTACTCTCGCAAAATAAATTTGTTAAGCCATTATTGCCCTATCTCCTGTTTTTGATTGAGTCCGGCTCACATTACCATTAATACGATTTGGGGGGGGGGACGACGGGGGGGGGGGGATTTCCTGGGCAAATGAGAACCATTCAGCGGCAATTTAAATGCAATTTGTGGTCGAGCTCCTTCTCGCTCTACTCTTTTTTGGGGTTTTACTCCAGCTTTAGCTCGAGGGACGACAGTTCGCGTCTACGGACAGCTGCCTGGAGAGAGCTATCTGCGTTCTGCAGTGCAGGCAATGACCAACCCCCTATTCGTTCTAATAGGAGTGGATTGCTATCTTGTCTTCTAAGTGGGGTGCTGATTCTTCCTCTGGTTCTTGGTTTCTTCGGATAACAGTGCGTTGCAGCACAGTGCAGGTCATCTTCTGTGGTTTCTGAGGCAGTCTGCTGGCTGTTCTCGCAAGCTTTTCCTTTTCGGTCATAAAGTCGAGAATAGAGGTTTTTGAGCCTACAGACACCTTTGGAATTCTGACACGGGGGGTATGTGTGGATGCAGCCACAAGACGGCTGCCACAAGAGGCAGAGCCTGCCACAAAAATCTCGGAGATTTTAAAATTGAGAGCCAGTTTGGTGTAGTGGCTGGGAGAACCAAGTTTGATTCCCCACTCCTTCGATTGCACCTGCTCTCCCAAAGTTCTGTCAGAGCTGTTCTCGAAAGAGCAGTTATCAAAAGAGTTCTCTCAGCCCCACCTACCTCACAGGGTGTCTGTTGTGGGGAGGGGAAGGGAAAGGAGTTTGTAAGCCGCTCTGAGACTCTCAGTGAAAGGCGGGGTATAAATCCAATCTCTTCTTCTTCTTCTACAAGGCAATAGTTTTCTATATAGCTTTCAATACCAGAGGGATTTTCAGTGGTAATAGAGCATTCATTCAACAATTTTCTCTGTACTTTCCTTTTCTTAGCACCTTGTGTTTGTCATTTCTCCCCACATACTTTCTAAAAATGGCATATGCTATACCGCCTTGGCATTATGACACTTATAGCAATACAACAATTACTAATTTCAAAATAAACGATATGGATGATTCAAATAAACCTGCACCAGGCTTGACACCAGACCAGAGCAAAACCTCTGTGCAGAAGCAACCTTTGTTAGATCAGGAAAAAAATGATGGGGTTTAAGAGTGCCCCATAGCACCCCCCCTCCTGCACGGGGGGTGGGGGGAGATGAACGTGGCTCTCCTGTGTGTCTATCTTTAGAACAATCTATAAGGTAAATCCGTAATATCATACCCATGTTGCAGACAAAGATAAAGATTTGTGTCAAGTACCTTCAGGTTCACAGCTCAGTCACTAGTGCAACTCTGTTACAGAACAGATGCTGGCTGAGGCTGGTCTAGACATGCAGTAGAATGAAGACATTAATGAGATGGCAAAGTGTTGCCGCACTAGCTAGGCGGAATGTACCGTTTCAAAGCACAGGTGAAGGTTTACATTTTTCAGAGTTCCCAGTCCTTAATAATCTCCTGTAAGTGGAAAACTAGGCCAGTGTTGTGATTGGTTAGGATGCAAACCTTCTCCTTAATGTGCTAATTTTTTATTTGTAAATACATCCTTTTCTCCTATCTCCCACCCCTTTCTTGGCTTCCCACAGTGCTCCAACCTCCAGCCCATATCTTAAATTTACTCCAAATCTCCCTATCACAATCTACCGGTAACATACCATTTTACTATTATTCATATACATTAATCTTTTTTCTATCGTCATCTACCTTCAATAATTATCAAAGCAAATTAAATTGTTCTTAACATCCCAATATTTCTCTAAATATTCTTTAAAGTCTTTCCAATCTTCAAAGAACTCTTCCACGTCCAAATTATTAAGCTTCCTTGTTATTTTATCCATTTCAACCATAAAAAGCAATTTCTTTATCCATTCTTCTATTCCAGGAATTCTATCCTGCTTCCAGCATTGCGCATAAGTCATTCTGGCAGTTGTAATCATGTACCACATCAAAGTCCTTTTTGTCATATTAACTTCCTCCATTTTAAGTCCTAAAAGTAATATTTCTGGTTCTTTCTTAAACTTACATTTCACAATTTTCTCCATTTCAGCATGAACCTCATTCCAGAAGATTTTTGCCCTCTCACATGTCCACCACAT
This sequence comes from Gekko japonicus, assembly GCF_001447785.1. NCBI lineage: Eukaryota > Metazoa > Chordata > Lepidosauria > Squamata > Gekkonidae > Gekko > Gekko japonicus. The sequence continues at coordinate 17,369 of NW_015169991.1, read as the reverse complement.
ATGATAAAACGAACCTTCTATCTTTTTACATTTCCAACATTTGTTTGACATAGTGCTATCTTTTAACTACGGCTCCGAAACGTGGCAAAACGGGATGCCCACGGAAGAGGGACATTTCCCAGATGTTTGTGTCTGGACATTACCTTTAGATCCGTGAGGCAATCGTGCCTCGTGCGGATCTAAAGAGCCATCTGATCGGACTCTTGGTCCCAAATACACTTGACAATTATGGGTAGAACCAGTGCTATAAAAATAGTGCCATGGCCAAAATGAAGTTATTCCTTTCAAGCACTTCCTATAGTAATTGAACCAAAAGGTCTGGCAAAGTGGCAAAAGATACTTACTAACTTTATTTATCAAAGTAAAAGATTGCGACTTACAAAGATATTGAGACAAAAGTGATTGGATCAAGGGGGGTGGGGAGAGACTAGTATAAGTAAATATTATGAGGCAAACCAGTTGAGAGTATTGGTATCATACTTGGAGGATATTTCTGATAAACGATGGGTGGGTAGGGAAGCAAATGGGATACAATTGGAATTGGCTGAAAAATAATATTTTTGGAGGGGGGAAAGTTGAAGAGAAGAAGAAGAGATTGGATTTATACCCCGCCCTTCACTCGGAATCACAGAGTGGCTTACGCTCTCCTTTCCCTTCCCCTCCTGCAACAGACACCCTGTGAGGTAGGTGGGGCTGAGAGAGCTCTTACCAGAACTGCTCTTGAGAGAACAGCTCTGAAAGAACGTGATTGACCCAAGGTCACACCAGCAGCTGCACGTGGAGGAGTGGGGAATCAAACTCGGTTCTCCCAGATTAGAGTCCGCACTCCTAACCACTACACCAAACTGGTGTAAGAGACATAAAATGGGTTGAGAATCCTTTTCTATATACTAAATTAAACTTTTAGAATAAATGGAAAAATAATAAATGGAAAAACAAATTAATTCCAGAAATATCTCCATTGCTTCTGTTTACGTTACACCCCAATTTCTCTTACATAAATAAACCAGAAGAATATGGTAAATGGAAAGAAAAGGGGATTTACAGAATGAGAGACTTTTATGAAAATGGAACTCCCCTTACTGTGGTTGAACTAAAAGAAAAGTTGCAAGAATTGGATTCTTCTCCATCAGTTACATTACTTAATTGGGAACCCCACAGGAAGGCAAACTATGACCCGAAAGATGATGAAATTTGAACAGATTCTAATGCAACATATGAATAGTCCGAAAAGAATATCTTCTACAATATACTCTTTCCTAGCTGAAATAGACCCAAATACATCAAATAGACTGAAAACAATATGGGAAAACGATACCGGGATAAAAATAGAACAAAATATATGGAATAAATTATGGGTGAATGAAACAAGGAAAACTGTATCAATAGCCCTTAGGGAAAATTTCTGAAACTATTACATCGATGGTATATTAGTCTGGTGCCTCTTGAAAGAATAAATAATGCTGGAGAAATTGTAACCAGCAAGGCGATTGTATCCAAATGTGGTGGTCACGCCCTGTAGTGTCACAGTTTTTTGGAAAAAATATTTACAGAAATGGAAAATATCATGCATCAAATCATATTTGCCACACCAGCACTGGTTTTGTTAACAATTTGGGGGCAACAAAATGGAAAAGTGACATCTAAAGGATTAATAGTTTTTATGTTGATGGCAGCCTGTAGGGTAATAGCAAAGTGTTGGAAATCTGCAGAATTTCTAACATTACGTTATTGGTATTCCAAGCTATGGCAAATAGCTATGGTAGAAAAATTGACATATCAATTTAGAGTAGAAAAAGGTAAAGCAAAAATGTCAGATTTTTATGAACATAAGAGACGCCAATGTTGGATCAGGCCAAAGGCGTGGACTCTAATCTGGGAGAAATGGGTTTCATTTCCCCACTTGTCCACATGCAGCTGCTGGTGTGACCTTGGGTCAGTCACAAGTTCTCTCAGAGCTGTTCTCTCAAGAGCAGTTCTATCAGAGCTCTCTCAGCCCCACCTACCTCACAGGGTATCTGTTGTGGGGAGAGGAAGGGAAGGAGGCTCCAAGTGAAGGGCAGGGTATAAATCCAATCTCCTTCTCCTCCTCCTCCTCTTCTTCTTAAGAACATAAGACCGTAAGAGAAGCCAATGTTGGATCAGGCCAATGGCCCATCCAGTCCAACACTCTGTCACACAGTGGCCAAAAATACCAGGTGCCATCAGGAGGTCCAGCAGTGGGGCCAGGACACTATTTATTTATTTAATTAATTATTACATTTCTATTCCTCCCTCCCTGCGAGCTGGCTCAGGGCAGCTCACATTCAGCGGTATCATGTGCCGAGTCATATAAAGCATATAAATACATAAAACAAAATAAAACAATCACATATTATGCAATTAAAGTGCTCGCGATGACGGTCAATCCTTCAGTCAGTTGAAGATGGCAAACTGTAAGATGTAAGGGTAAGTCCCGATTCGGTGGTATCCGGTCTCCCACGATGCTGTATCTCGATCTCCGTAAAGAGCCAACCTATTACCACAATGTTAATAGTGAGAATAGTTGGTGGTAGCAGTGGTGGTAGCAGTGTGCGGCTCCTAACTAAAAGCCTGGTGGAAGAGGGAGCTCTTGCAGGCTCTGCGGAACTGTACTAGAAGCTCTCCCACTGTTGCCCTCCCAAGCACCAAGAATACAGAACATCACTTGCCCCAGACTGAGAGTTCCTACCTATACCTTGTGGCTAATAGCTACTGATGTACTTCTGCTCCATATGTTTATCCAATTTCCTCTTGAAGCCATCCATGCTTGTAGCCGCTGCCACCTC
>NW_015169991.1:7308-14198 GCF_001447785.1 Gekko japonicus | reverse complement strand
CTACTACTACTACTACTACTACTACTACTACTACTCTTGTGGATCAGTCTTTCTCTTCCTGTCCTTCCCAGAAAGACATCTAGCATTTGGCATCTGCAACTCTCTGTCATCTCCTAGGTGTCACATTCTTGCTAGAGAATGAGATGATCCTTTGATGGAACTCCTCTGCATATTAGGCGACACACCCCTAATGTAGCCAATCCTCCAAGAGCTCACAGAGCTCTTCTTACAGGGGCTACTGTAAGCGCTTGGAGGATTGGCTACGTGAGGGGTGTGTCGCCTGATATGCAAAGCCTAGAAGTATTTGCATAATGAAACATTAAGTACTGGGTGCCTGTGAGAGCCGTCAATGGAATGAGAGTGCCTGAGAACAATTAACCACTCTCATATCTCCTGTCCTTGTACTGAGAAACTTCTTAATATGTATGTGGGGCTTCATAGTCCCTGAACCCTGAATAAACCTTTTCTCCCTCTCCCAAAGTACTAGAAATGGAGGGCACCCAAAGGGCGCCGTTTGCTTGCCAGACACATAAGAGCCCTGGATAGGGTTGCCAGACCCACCGGTTCTGCAGGGGTTTCTCAATTTAGGGGTGGGGTCTCCTTCCTGCTGCTAGCCAGCCAGCTGGGGGGGGAGCCCCACCCCCAAGAGCGACCACCTGGCCTCCCTCCCACTTCTTCTCCACAGCGTTTAAAAGACATGTTTTGAACGCTGCTGGGGAGAGGCGGGGGCTGAGCGTTCTGCACTCTAAACCCTGCATCTGGGGCTTGTCACGCAGGTGCATGCAGCCTCCCCCCCCCCACATGCCTCCAGCCAGTGTTCCCTCTAAGCTGAGTTAGTGTCAGTTAGCTCGCCGTTTTTTAGCCTCCGGCTCACACATTTTTGTCTCCGCTCCGGAAGGCGGGCTCCAGAGCAAAACTAATTGATGCAGTAGCCCAATCGCTCGCTCACAACTTTAAGGCCAGTCGCCCGCAAAGTAGAATTTTTGCTCACAAGACTCCACAGCTTAGAGGGAGCATGGGTCCCCAGCGGCATTTAAAGGATGACTTTAAGAAGAAGAAGAGAAAAGAGATTGGATATATACCCCGCCCTTCACTACCCAAAGGTGTCTCAGAGCGGCTTACAAACTCCTTTCCCTTCCCCTCCCCACCACAGACACCCTGTGAGGTAAAAGAAGAAGAAGAGATTGGGTTTATACCCCGCCCTTCACTACCCGAAGGAGTCCCAGAGCGGCTTACAAACTCCTTTCCCTTCCCCTCCCCACCACAGACACCCTGTGAGGTAGGTGGGGCTGAGAGAGCTCTTGACAGAAACTGCCCTTTTTCAAGGACAACTCTTATCAGAACTATGCTTGCCCAAGGTCATCTAGCCAGGTGCAAGTGGAGGAGTGGGGAATCAAACCTGGTTCTCCTAGATTAGAGTCTGTGAGGCAGGTGGGGCTGAGAGAACTCTGACAGAAACGGCTCTTTTTCAAGGACAGCTCTTATCAGAACTACGGCTTGCCCAAGGTCATCCAGCCTGGTGCAGATGGAGGGGTGGGGGAATCAAACCCGGTTCTCCCAGATTAGAGTCCGCGCAGTTAACCACTACACCAAACTGGCTCACAATGCTGCTGTGGAGAGGCGGGGACCGCGCGCCCGCATTCTAAGCCCCGAATTCCGGGCTTGGAATGTAGCTGTGCATGGCCTCCCCCCCATCTCTCCCTGGCAGCATTTAAAGAGACTCTTTAAACACTGCTGGGTAGAGGCAGGGGCCACCACTCCTCAATGTGATGATGTCATCACATTGAGGACTCCCCACCCACTCCAGTAACGCCCCCCCCCCAAGTCCCCCGTTGAGGACTTTGAGGGGACCTGGCAACTGTAGCCCGAGATGGGCCGGTTCTGGCCCCCAGGCCTTGTGCTTGGCACCCCTGCGAAAGAACCTGAGACTGACCAGTCCTATTTTCATGAGCTTATACAGCCTCTCGGAATCCAGAATTGTTACTAGACACCGAGAGAAACCATTTCGATCCTTTAGGATTATCAACCCCTAGACGGATCCTGGTATTCGCCCCAAATTGCAACTGATCTTCGGCCCACAGAGATCAATTGCCCTGAGGAAACGACAGTGTTGGGGGATGGGTCTCTATATGACCTCACACCCCCATGGAGCTTCTTCCTGTCTCAAACTCGGGGTCTACCCCCTAACCCCCCGAAAAGAGAAAACCAGCAAAGCATAAACCTCCAAAGGAAGTTTAGAAAACTAATTGAGGGCCAAAAGTTAAAAACATAAGTAAGTGTAAAGGTAAAGGTTTCCTTGCTCGAAAGCCAGTCGAATCCGACTCTAGGGTTGTGGTGCTCATCTCCGTTTCAAAGCCGAAGAGCCAGCGCTGTCCGAAGACGTTTCCGTGGTCATGTGGCCGGCATGACTAAACACCAAGGCACATGGAACACTGTTACCTTCCCACCAAAGTGGTACCTATTTTATCTACTTGCAATTTCTTGCTTTCGTGTAAGTTTGGCTAACACCTTGCTCGAAAGCCAGTCGAGTCCGACTCTAGGGTTGCGGTGCTCATCTCCATTTCAAAGCCGAAGAGCCAGCGCTGTCCAAAGACGTTTCCGTGGTCATGTGGCCAGCATGACTAAACACCAAGGCGCACGGAACGCTGTTACCTTCCCACTAAAGTGGTACCTATTTATCTACTTGCAATTTCTTGCTTTTGGATGTACAAAGTTACAAATACACACAAAAGAGAGCAGTGTACAACCTGACGTGTTTCGGCTCACAAGAGCCTTCTTCAGAGCTCAAATAGTGCAAAATACAACAAGCGACAGAGTCTCTGTAACACATGTAAGGTAATTAACAATGAATAGAAAATAAATAAATGAAAATAGGACCAAAATTGGAATGCCGTACAGAAAGATAAAAATGGTTTCCAATTAATATTTAATAATTCAATTGAAAATTCCATCCAATATTTAAAGAATATTTTACTTTACCCAAATATACGTACTTCCAATATGGATCTGAATGACACACCAAAAAAGTTTCTATTTGGGGCCACAAATATATCTGGCCTTGTGTCAGAAGTTCTTGTATGTACTGGAAATATTATGTACCTGGAAATAAGGATAAAGATAAATACAAAAATAGAACCAATACCAAAATCTATTAAATAAAAATATGAGAAATTAATCTCCAGGAATCTCCCCAGACCTTGAGTATGAATCTGAAGCACTACAGCAAAAGCACTAATCCCAACAAACGCGTCCCTGAACTATCATCCTCTCCCTTCCCCAAGTTAAAAGATTAATAAAATACATGGAAACACCTGTAGGACACAAATGCTGTATTTTTTCCAGCATGTCCTTTGAAAGCCATTGTTTTACTGTCACATCAATGCACATATATTAAAGGGAACGATATTAAGTTGTAGCGGTAAGCAATACATTAAAGGGCCCTTGTATTAAAAAACGAATTATGCAAATCAGGCCTCTCTTTTCTTTCGCGGGCCTTCATGAAAATGTAAAACAAATCTTAATAATGCGCCCTTCTGATTTAAATTGCTGGAAGAGGAAAACAGTAGTGTGGGGAGTGGGGAGTGGCGGGGAACGAATGGCTTATGATTGTTATTATTTTTATTGCTACTGTTATCATTAGTATATCCAGAGCTGGAATCGAAACATCAAATGTGGTTGCGGTGGCCGAATCCATTCAGAACTCCCAGGGGGATAACGGAGTGGATAAGACAAATGCAATACATTCTTACGTCTTCAGTTTGGTGTCGTGGTTAAGTGTGCGGACTCTAATCTGGGAGAGCCGGGTTTGATTCCCCACTCCTCCATTTGCACCTGGCTGGATGACCTTGGGCAAGCCGTAGTTCTGATAAGAGCTGTTTTTGAAAAAGAGCCGTTTCTGTCAAGAGCTCTCTCAGCCCCACCTACCTCACAGGGTGTCTGTTCTGGGGAGGGGAAGGGAAAGGAGTTTGTGAGCCGCTCTGAGACACCTTTGGGTGGTGAAGGGCCAGGTATAAATCCAACCTCTTCTTCTTCATTCATTCATTTGCTATGGAGAAGCCTTTTCCCATGTTGTTGTTCAGTCGCACAGTCGAGTCCGAGTACCCCATGGAACACATTACGCCAGACCCTCCTGTCGTCTGTCGTACTCCGAAGTTTGCTTAATCTCATGTTCGTTGCCTTGATAACACTGTCTAAGCATCTCATCCTTTACCGTCCCCTTCTTCTTTGACCTTCAATCTTTCCCAGCATCAGGGTCTTCTCTAGTGAGTTATTTCTCATTCTCCCTCCCATACACCCACTTTTTAAACAGGTGGGAGGGGGGTATCTATTGGGGTAGGTGTGTCTATTGCGGAGAAAATTTAAAAAAAAATCTATGGACACCTTAAAGCAGGGGTGTTGAACTAATTTGTTATGAGCGCCGGATCTGACATGAATGAGACCTTGTTGGGCCGGGCCCTGTGTGTCATAAAAGGTATTGCCAGGTAGTGAAGATATAAACTTTATAAAGGACACAAACACAAAGGTGGATTTTTTTTAGTTAAAATAAAAAAATGCTTAAAACATTAGCTTTGTAAGTTGCAAACCTACTTTTGATTTATTGACATTCACCACAGAAATCTCATGCTCAGAGTTCTGAGTCTAGGAGCCAGGTTAAAACATGAATTGGCTGATTGATTAAGAGAGTCTCATGAAGCAAGCTGTGATGCAGCAGCAGAACTGGAAGCAGGAGATGGCCAGTTCCACTGCGGACCTGATGGAAGCCCTCCGGGGGCCTGATCTGGCCCCCAGGCCGCATGTTTGACACCCCTGCCTTAAAGACAACATAGGCTCCTCACATTTGTTTTCTGGGTACATCACTTTCCACTCCCGGAATGGGTGTCCAACACCACCCTGCTACCTATGGGTCTGACGGACCCTGCAATCCTACATCAGCCATTTTAGTTTCAACTTATAATAGTCACGTTGAGCTTGATACAGAAATATAACTACAGAAAACTTTGTATCTGACAGAATCCAGAACTTTCTTCAAACATGTTAAGGCCTTCCCTGGATCTATTTGAACCTTCTCCAAGCCTAACAAAGTTATTTTAAGAAAACTGTATTGTAACCTTTTGGTGTCTCAATATTGGGTGCCTTCTGTTGTTTCAAAGGGTTAGCTGCAAAACGTTTTACTCCCGCCAGAATCTCGTGTTTATTTTTTTTATTCCTTTAAATAACTTAACAGCCACCACACATGGTAGTACAATACTCATTATTCTGTTAATTACAATAATGATATTTCTCGAACAGATGATATGTGTAGACAATAGATGGGGAATTAGTTTTGTAGTAACCATCTCCGCCACCCATTGCTTTCTTTCCCTTTGTATACTTTGTGTAGCATTTGCAGACTATGAAATTATTAAGAGTTTTAAATTGATGTGGGTTTTTTTTCCATTATAAAGTCATTACTGTTGCCAGCTCTGGGTCGGGAAATTCTTGGAAATTTGGGAGTGGAGTCTGGGGAGGGCAGGGTTTTGGGAGAGGAGAAACCTCAATGGGGTATAATGCCATGGAGTCCCCCCCCCCCAAAGCTGTAATTTTTTTTCCAGGGAAAGTGATCTCTGTCATCTGAAGATCAATCGCAATTCTGGGAGATTTCCAGGTTCCACCTGGAGGTTGGCAACCTCATAAAATTCTAACGTTGGCAGGGCTTAATAGGCCATCTTTTCCCATGCTCAGTGCAAGCATTCCAAAACTAGAGTATCCCTGAGATATGGGTGTCCAACCCTCCTAGTACTTGCAGAAGGGCATCTCGTTTTTCCCACTATTCCTTCCCTTCCCTGAAAGCCCACATAGCCTCTCCCCTTTCCCTGCTTCCTTCTCTCCTTTCTACCCACCAGCCATCCTTTATCTGACCCCCAACATCAGCTTTCCCTCCTTCCCTCCTCCTGGCAGCCTCTACCCAGGATAACTATATGGCCCAGTTGTGTGGTGCTGGGGGACTGTGGCCATCATCCCAAAAGCCCCGCCTCTCCTCCAGGGCTCTCAACCAATCCTTGTGATTAAAGCCTCAGAGCAAATCCAAGTGATTGTCAGCCAATCAGAGCCCATGGAACTCCACTGGATGGGAGGAGCTAAGCAGACCTCACTATAAAAGGAAAAACGTCTCCCCCTCAGATCGGGATTTGGAGGTTCTGGTTAATAGTGTCATATTAGCAAGGATTTATTTGTATTTTTTAAGGTGGGCTGGGTAGGTATAGGGGAGAAAGCTTACTTTTAGGTGATAAATTAGTTCCCTGATGAAAGCCAGAAGCACCATATCTACCTAGGCCCTTGAGGTGAGAGGGTAAACCTACACCTTTGAGGGCTGTAGCTCAGTGGCAGAGCGTCTGCTTGGTATGTGAAAGGTCCTGGGTTCAATCCCTGGGATCTCCAATTAAAAGATCTGGCAGTTGGTGATGGGAAAGACCCCTGCCTGAGATCGTGGAGAGCTTCTGCCAGTCTGAGTAGACAATGCTGAGTTTGATGGACTGACGATCTGATTCAGTATAAGGCAGCTTCTTGTGTTCATGTAAGGGAACCTGTGTTTTAGTAACCAGGGCCCCGGTCACATGGGCAGAAAATGCGGGGGGGGGAGCGTGGCTGTTTGCCCCGGAGCAAAATAACGTGCGGCTGCGCAATCAGACGTCCGGTAGAGGTCCCGTTGAGGTCCCGTGGTTAGGGGGGAGGTGCCAATCACAGGACAATCCTGCGGCGCGGCAAGGAAGCGGCCTCTCTAGCAAAAGGCTCCGCGGGTTTAACCCAGGGCTGCAGAGAAATGCAAACTGTGTCCTCTGTCCGGTCCCCTCCAGGAGGAGCTTCAGCTGGGCCGCCCTCCCGCCACGCCCCCCCTGCACCTCCCCCTCTGC